>NW_010972590.1:1155662-1156099 GCF_000737465.1 Haliaeetus leucocephalus
CCCCGCTCCGCGAGCGGGCGGCCGGCGGTGCCGCCGGTGGCCCCGGGGAGGCCGCGGCCTGCCGCAAGGGCGGGAGCGCTGCCCTCCTCGGCCCGGCGGCGGGGAGAGGCTCTGGCCGAGGTCGGGATGAAAGCCTCGGGCGCGCGAAAAGCAACGCCGGCCCAGGCCGGGCCGGCGGTCACCGCGGGGCGCGGGGCGGGGGAAGGCGGCAGCCGGGGTCGGGGCTGGGGGCGAGGAGGGGTGCCGTGCGGACCCCCGCCCGCCACCGGCGGAGGCACGGCTGGAAAACCGCTGCCGCTCCTCCACCGGCCTCGTCAGCGGGGTTTTTAAATCCGTCTGCGTTTAAGAATAAATGAGTAAGAGCCGGGAAATGGTGGGTGAAGGGGCAGGGAAGGCTGCGCCGCTGCGCTGCCGAGAGCCGCCGGCGCGGAGGGCCG
>NW_010972590.1:1156332-1159343 GCF_000737465.1 Haliaeetus leucocephalus
GGGGGGGGGGGGGGGGGGCACAACCCGGCCGCCTCCGCCCCGGTAATGCGGCAACACAGTTGAAATGGAGCTTCCCCCGCGCGCCCGCGGCGAACACAAGAGGCGCGTCCCCCCGCACCCCCAAACTGTGCCTCGCGTCGTGTTCGTGGGCTCCCCGCTTTGTGTTTGGCCCCTTCGGGGCCGGGGCGGGGGGGGCTCTCCTGCCGCGCGAGGCTGGGGACGCATTTGCGAGGCGTGCCCCGCCGGCCGCCTTTCTGGGGACCCCCGCGCTGCTGCGGGCGGCAGCCCGCCGTCCGCGCCAGCGCTTCTGCGCGGGTGGAGCTGGCGACACGAAGAGGAAGCGCCCGACTTGAGGAGCAGTGTCAGTATGGGTCGCCGGCTTTGTAAGTTTTCCCCACCTGTCAGGGAGGGTTTGTTGTTATTCAAGAACCGGGAAGAAGCAATGAAGACGCGCTGCGAGTACAGAGGAACTCAGAGACTCTAATGTTCGAGTGGGCTCGGTGGGAACGTACGAAAAGGTTACTGCCTGGTAGGAATAGGTATTGAATTGATCGATGCGCACGTACAGGAAAAACAAACAAACAGCCAAAAAAACCCCACCCCCAGCCCTTCTTTTATTTCTCTGTGCAACTTCGGAGGGCTAGTGCTGAAATTAGGGTAAGTGGGAAACAATGGCATAATTACAAGCCAAAAAAAAAAGTGTGTGTCTGTGGGAAGACAACGGTTGAAAAAGACGGGGGGTTAGCAGCACACAAAACATCACGAGGACAGTAGGCTTGTTAGACGCAGGGAATGTTTATCTGGGTGGCTGCTCACTCAGTTTCTTCATAACAAACAGTATTTTTATAACAAAAGCCGTTACTGCTCCTTGTCATAACAATGATCAGTATACGAGTAGGATTCTGCCCCTCTCTCGTGCGTAATGATCGTGTTCTGTTGCTGAGAATGTAATGATTTGGAGCTGGAAAACTCGGATTTTCATCTTTTCTAGATGCTCCTCTTACACACAACTCGATGTCTCTGTGCAAAGACTAGCTTGCACTTATTCATTTGACTCCGTTCCGTCGCTGGCCCCTGGCCACGGAGGGCACGGTACATGAGGATACTCTTGGCGGTAACAGGAAAACCTGTGAAGAAGGTCGTGGTGATCAGGCGCTTAATTCAGTGCAGTGCTTTTGCTAATGTGTGCGGGTGTCCAGGCGCAAGTGGCATGAGAACTTTCCAAATTTACAGCCACGAAGTTTAAAACTCTTGTTATCATTTCTACACCTCAGACTGTACCTATGCATACATATAAAAGCGTATGGCATTATAATGTCAAAGGTGCTAGTTTTTAAAGTCTGAATTGGTGTAATTCACTCTTTAGGAGGCATCACTTGAGAGAAGTGGATTTCTCCCTTTCCCTTCCTACCTACTTTCTCGTGTCCATTCGTAGGGCTATTTGCATTTATGTTGGACTGCTTGTAGCTAAGTAAGCACACACAGACACGTTTTTAAAATGGACACAGCACTAGTGTCAGCTGGAAGCTCTCCGACGATGCGGGGGGGGGGCGGGGGGGGGGGATTTAAACGCACTTCAAAGTGCTCTGTTACCGAAACAGTAGCTGCAAACCTACAGCTGGGTAGGGGGAGCGGGACTATTTAAATGATCTTTGCATCGGCGCCGCATTTTTAGTGCTATTTATGAAGTGCATATGGAACTCCCCAAAACTGTTCAGCAAGTGCCGACAAAATGTATTTATCGAGGGGAGGAGAAGGCATGGCAATATTTTGATCAGTTCTTACCTATTTTGATAGCTGGGCACACCGTTAGGGTCATTATAAGGGTAGGACTTCCAGTAGATCTATCAGTTTAATATTTCGGGTATTTCCCTGCAACATTTTAGAAACGTTTCTTTACTTAGGCAAATGCTCCTGTCTACTTTGTTGAGAGTGATTTGCCAAGCTAAGGGAGCTGTTTCCTGTAACAGGTAGTTTGACAAGGAAAACCGACGGTCTTAAATATCAAAGAGTAGTCAAACCGCAATAAGATTCAAAGCAGGGAGTGTTGGAACATTTTGTTCCAGCGAACGAGCTAAAAATAACAGCCCCCACCCGTGTTGGAAGGGGGTTGATTTGCCCACTTGGAAGGGCCAGTAGGAAATAGAAATTAAATTATTAATGTAATCAAACAGAAAAACCTGCCCGGAGAGTTGAAGGGTGAAAGGGTTTTGTTCTGAAGTGTCAGTGATTTGAACAAGCCCGAGTTCAGAGCCGGGGCTCTGAACGGGATTTGATGGGTTGTTGGGAGCTTTAATCTAATTTTATACCTTCCTCATGGCACATCAGAATGCTTTTGAACAAGGTCATAATAATGCCAAACTGCAGAGCCAAGTGTAATCCTGCTGCTCCAGCCGTTCTGCCGCTCGAAGCCAAACCTGAAAGTCTCATTTTCAGCCCAAAAGCAAGCTCCTTCCACAGCTTCACGTTTTTTGCTTACCTGCAGGACGGGCTCTCTAAAGATGTCAGAAACTGCTTAGACATCCATTTCGGAGACCAGGGGCTAAATGTGGTGCGCGTCAATAAGGAAGTGCTTAACAACACGACAATTGCCCTATCCACGTTACTGCGGTACTTGGTTAAACCGAGACTTTCACCATCCACGCTGCAGGAAAAGAGAGCTGCTTTACTTGCAGACCGTAGGGGAAAATAAAAACAGAAGGCAAAACAACAGCAGCAAAACCGCCAACACCCACGTTTTTAATCCCCCAGCCACTTTTTTCTGCAGGCAGGGAAGGCTCTCCCCTTTTCCCACAAACGCGTTTCCCGATCGCTGTGACTTCCCGATTCTCGCGAGCCGCGTGGGGTTTGTTTTTCGGGTTGGATTGTTTAACGCACAACAGAGACGTCGGAGGAAAAATAACCCCCGGCAGCCCAGCTGGGCGCTGCTCTTCCCCGGCAACCCCGCACAGCCTCCCACCGCCGCGGAGAGCCCCGCTGCCCCGGGGCTCGCTGCCGGCCTCCCCCGGCGG
>NW_010972590.1:1159798-1170531 GCF_000737465.1 Haliaeetus leucocephalus
TGGACCGAGCCCCTTTGCTGTTGTTTGGGTGGGCTGTTTTCGGCGGCAGGGTGGCAGCGGGAGAAGGTTCGGCGCACTCATCATTTCAGGCTTAAATACGTGAATTTTAGCGAAAAATCAGCCAACTTTGCAGCTGCTATTGCGAGTGGAAACTTTCTTAACGCGGCTGAAGCCGCTAGTGGAGGGTGGTTTTTTTGGTTTGGTTTGGTTTTTTTTTTTTTTTTTTTTCAGCTGGTGAAACCTAAGAGGCTGAACGTTTCCATCCTTTCTGTCCGTGGTTTGTGTGTCCATCGGCTCTTCTTCACGGAGAGAAAAAGCAGCAGTCGGCTCTTCAAAGGGGGGTGGGGGGGTAGCGGCGCCCCTGCCTCTTCTGTGTCACTGTCCTCGAAAGAGTATCTCCTTCGGGACACTTGTAAGCGGGGCTGCGGTCCGCCGTAAAAGTAACACAGGGCTGTCAGAAAGGAAATGGCCAACATGTGTCTCCTGTATCCTAAGTATATATTCATGTTAACAGCTTTCTTCTTCATCCTGCGCAAGCAATTGGTATCGGACTGAAGGGATCGCTCTTCCTTAGGACAGAGCAAAACCCGGTTGTACTGTGCTCAGAATAACAACAACAACGACAGCCACAAAAGAGTCAAGAAAATGTGCATACGCTGGGTGAAACGGGGAGAAACCGACCCATTTTTTGAGTCGTCTGTTGGGGAGATTGGGGTTGCGGGGAGGAAGCAGATGCAGAGTTAGGAAACGAAGCTGGCGAGCGGAGAAAGTGACTTCCAGTGCGCAGGCAGCCTCTGAAAGCGCAAGGAGGGACAAGCCAAACTGCTCTGCAGCGAGGGTGCCAACTGGAAGCAGTCAGAGGCCGCAAAACGCAGTGCGGAAAGATGCTGCCAGCCCGCCCGCCGTGCCTCCCGCCGCCCCCCGGGACCGGCGGGCCCCGCCCCGCCGGCTGCCTCTGCCCCTCTGCGGCTGGAGGGGAGGGAGGGACCCGAGCCCCCCGGGAGAGCGAAATAATCGGCGGCGGCTGTCAGACAGCAGTAAAGGGGGCTGAGGGAATAAGGGCTGAGACGCAGAAGGAGACAGAAGGAGTCAGTCGGCAGGAACAAACAGACGGCAGCTCCGCGCTGAAGCCTTGCAGGAGTTAGCGCTTGCTTTGCACGCCGAGCGCTAGGCAGAGGGAGATATTCCCCCGCTGAAGGGCTCTGCAGGCTGCAGGCTTCAGAGGAGCTGTTTTGGGGACCCTGCTACATCTCACACGGTCGCGGGAATCACCTTTATCGTGCGCTGCTACAAAACGGGGGGCGGGGGGGGGCTGGAGGTTCCTGCTTGTGGCCCTGCCCCATGCCCCTGTCCCCCAAGGAGGAAGGGTTGAATCGGCTTGCCAGGCTTCGAGGTCCTTGTTAGTTTAGGGGTGGTGAGAGCTGTCCACGGGGATTATTTTTGGATTGGGGAAAGGATGAGGAGAGAGAAATCACGTTTCTGCTTTATCGTGGAAAACGTCTGAAGAAGTAACAGCCCCGTGCGGTTTTCGTGGCAGCGGGGCTGTGGAGCCGTCCCCAGTAATGCCTCCCTGGGCTAGCTCTCGCCACGCTTGGCATTTCACACGGGTAACGCTTGGAGCGGAGGCTTCCCCCCACACGCACACGTGCTGCCACCAGGCCACCACAGCTCTACTGATGACAGATTTCTAGTAACTGCCGAGTTACTTCCAGGGGATGGATCGCATCGCCAGCCTTCACAGCCCATCAGACCGCCCCGGGGGTGAGCAGGGAGGGAGCTGGGGGCGGCCAGGGAGCTGCACACAGATGGGGGTGAGACACCCCACGGGCGTGGGTGCAGGGGCAGCGAGGTGCATGCAGCTCGTTAGCTGCACCCTCAGCTGGCATCCCCCCTCGCTGGGGCCAGGCTGCGAGCCCTCCAGGAGCAGCTTGCAGCCAGGGCTTGGTCTACTGAAAGCCTCCGCTATTGCTGCAGACTCTAGGCAGCGTGTGCCAATCCCCTTGGCTTGGCAACATTATTTTTGGCTGCGGCTCCCTCCCACAGTGTAGGAATTACAATAAAATTAAAACAAACAGGAAAAAAAAAAAGAAAATAAGATGCCGAGCGAGTGCTCCGGGTGGGGGAAGGAGAGGAGCCCATGGGTGCCACGTGTCTGCCCCCCGTGCCGTTTGGTGGTCGCTTCCTTTCCAGCCGTGGCACCTCTGCCTGCTCGCTGTGGGGTGGCAGGTGTGGGGTGAGAGGAGGCGGCATGGCAATGCAGCCCCGCGCCGGCTGTCGTGGGGCCTTCCCCACCGCGTGGCTGGCCCTGGCACACCCCGGGGCTAAAGGGGGTGGCCACCCCTCTGGTCCATGCCATGGGGCAGCAACCTGCCCCAGGCCCCCAGGGCAGCTGCTGGGGATGGGCTGAGGACCACCGTGGTCTGGACTGCAATTTGGGTACGGTAGACCTCTCTGTGTGGACACTGCTGTCTTAGGGATGATGCTGGGTCCTGCTGGTGTGACCTGGCCTTAGTCTTCACCCCGCCTCCAGCGAGAGGTGTTAGGATGCGCTGCTGCTTTGCTGGTGTAGGTGGAGCCTGAATTCTGATGTTGTCCATTCCACTACTACAGTTCGGCCTTAAAAACGGAGTAGTAATGAAAAAAAAGACATTTAAACAAATCCTATTCCTGAATTGAGGCCATGAGATTTTTAGGCACAATGCATCCCAGAAACAAAGAAGCCTGTGCTTTCCCAGAAAACTTTATCTGTCAAAACTTCACAGAAAACACGAGAGGATGTGGTTTAGGGAGGGAAAGCAAATCCATTAGGGAAAAAAGAAACCCCTTTCACTGGTGCAGAAGAAAACACCACACAACTTTGTGATGGGAAAGCACTGCTCAATTATGTTTTTTCCTCTAATCTACCAACCTACATTTCCACCTCTATACAGAAAGCATGAATATATGCATTTATGTAAAATACACTCTTTACCGAAAAATGGGTAGTATTTCTACTTACAGGCTGTAAGTTAATTTTGCCACCTTCTTTGGAGCAGCTCTTGTATTATTTTCCTTCACACGCTGTAAAGTCTGATAGAGCTTTCCCCATGCCCTTTACACACCTTCCTGCTGCTTCAGCTCCTCCTACTTCCAACATATTTTCCTTTCTCTGGCTCAGTATGAAGCAGAAGGAAGACAGGGAGGGCTAATGATAGAGATGATGGGGGTGGGGGCTGGGAGGGTAAAGAAAGAGGTGGAACTTGCTTTGCTTTTGTTTTGCCTTAGCGATCATTACCACTCTTGTACCAAAGCTTGCCTTTGCTCATCCTATTCAGAGCGAGCTGCTCTTGGCCTAGACTGACCTCCTGCTGCTGGCAGTCACATCTTCCTCTGACTTTCTCTACTTCCTCTACTCAAGAGCTGAGAGCTGTCCTGCTCCGTCACTTGCTTGTGTTAATGCATATTGCATTGCAAAACATATTACTTCATTAATCAGTTCAGCTGGTTAACAGAAAGATTAATAGTCTTACCTTATTAACTTGAGTGCATGTGTCTCTATATTCAGGGTATTCAAAGAACTACAGGGTATGATTAAGCTACAGAGAAGTTCCATTATAACCTTGTTTTCCATATGTTCAAAGCGTTCTGAAAATGTCGCCTTTGGAACTCAAATTTCCTGTGTCTAGTAAAAACTATTGGCATGCCAGGAAGTCTTCCTCTGAACATAGAACCCAGCCTTTCAGAAAATTCACTGTATGTTTAAAGTACGAAGCAGGACTTACATTTTAGCTTAAATACTTCCAAATAAATTTTTTTTCTCTGGATTTACATGTCCTTGAGAGCCACGATTGCTTGTCCAGCTGCTGGTACAGGCAGGATATGGGTTTCATTTTAAAATGGGCTCTGAGAGGCTCACTATAGGGAGTGGCTGCTGCTGAAGTCCAAAACCCTCATGCCAGGTTTCCCTCAGTGCTGTACTGCAGTTCCCTGGGCCCATACCGTTCCACTCTTCTTCCTTCTCATGGCTTACTTCTGCGCAACGCAAATTACCTGTGGTCACTTGTGGCTTAAACACATGTAACTCTCCTGTCATACAGCTCATTCTATTGTTACATGCTTGTCTCACCTTGGACATGCTGCTGAGGTTAACTAGCTCTTGACAACACCTGGCTGATCAAACGGCTTGGCTACCCCCCGATGTGATCATGGTTTACAGTTTAATATTGGTAGGTGCACGGAAAATCAACACTGACAGTAAGGCACGTTCAGAGGTGGAGATGAGAAAGCCTGCTGTGATTTCAGGGTGTGCAATTATAAATCCAGTAAAGAACTGCAATGGCAGCAAAATATGGCAACACCACCCCTTGCTGTGCACCTGTACAGCCACGACTATGGTGAGCTTGAAGGGTGCCTATGACTGTCTCAAATACCCGCTTTTGATGTAAAGATTTTTTTTTTAAAAGAAAACTGTGACTTTTGGTTTACCCACTACAGCTTCTTGTTTCTCCAGACAGTGCTCCCTGTAACATTCACACCAGTATAGCAGTGTAGAGTGATACTCCTAAAACATTGCCTCCAAGCCCAGACTGCAGCTCACCAATGTTTGCATGTAGTAAAATCTCCGCCCAAGGCTGGGGAATTTGGCTTCCTTGAGGTTGTCCATTCCCAACCTCACATCTTGGGAGAGAAGGAGAGAATAAATTTGACAGTCTCTGCAAAACTCTACCTTAGTCTCCTGTCAATGGCTGCTTAAATTCTCCCCCTTCCCTACGCAGGATGCTACTATTTGCCTTTAGCATTTAAAGTTTAAAATATCAACATTCAGTAGGCTTCATGGCCAGAACAAACTTCCCATGGCTCACCAGCCCTCTCTCTACCATGGTATGCTCTTCACTCACTGGCTTATGCAGTCACAGGTGGAGTTTTTTACACCTGAGAAAGTTACTTGTCGTCTTACCAGTAATCTCCTTACTAACAACCTGAAATGACCCCTCAGGCCGTTTTCCCTGACTTCTCTTTCCAGTCAGTCAAGAAACTAATCTGAAATCCCTCCCATAATGCACCGATGAGCTGGGAACCTGGTTGCTAGTAGATAGCGTATGGGCCAAAATGTAGGGATAAAGGAAGGGTCTGTGGTCTTGCCATGTCATAGAATATAAAGGAGCAATTCTTTTGTTTCTTTAAAGAGAGGAAAAATTACATGCTCTTCATTTTTCCTGGAGGAACCTTCCTCCTCTTAGGCTGGGTCAATAAGCAAAGCAGAATCAACAGAGTACAATAAAAGGGCTCATAGATGCATGAAGTACACATCAACTGTGGACAGAAGTTGGATGAACATTTAAGCCAGTGAAGTGAAGAAGAGCAATGACTACAAAAAAAGCAAGCTATTGGAAAAGGAGGAAGGTAAAGTGACTTGTCTTTAGAAAAGCTGAGATACAAGCTCTCTGACCAGGACTGGAAGAGCACCCAGCAAGGCAGAAGAGAGAAAGGAGCTAAGTGGCTGGTCACTACCACAGTTTCCAAGGCAAGGGTTCACACTCCTGAAGGATAACCAACTCCAGTATTTTACTGGTGCCCTCTCCTCCATGCTGTCTTCTTGCACAGCCAGTGCAGTCTCCAGAGTACAAGATTTTCAGTTATTCCAGTACTGGAAGTGGGTACTGCTCCCCATTCACTCTGTTCCCACACAGTGCTTTGGTGTGTGGTCAAAGGGGAATACTGGCCTTCAGAAATCCTTCTCAAACACCAGTGTGACTGTACCACCAGCACTTACTGGCATAGCAAATCTGCATCTTTAAAAATTGTTATTATAAGCAGTTGGAGTGCCTGTAATAGATCAAAAATGCTTAAATAATACATTATTCACATTTTTAAAATTTTAATATTTGGGGGGGGGTTTATGATAAATTGATTAGCCAATCTTCACAGGTATTCCCAGGTATGTGAATGCTCAAAAGAGAAGAAGTCAGGAAGACTCTAACACACTCAGTTACCCAGTTGTCAGAAAAGCAGTGGAGAACATATCCATGGGTGCTGGAGGCATGTGCCATGTCCCAGTTTATTTCCATAGCATGACATTTTGTCTTGCACATTACAAGCAATGCAAGGGTGAGCGCAGGGAGTGCTTTCCCTTAAGTTCTTTCCCTGCTTACTGGGCCCTGCCCCACTGATGATGAGCACACTTTCTAGCCACCTGTCTCAGTCTACTGTGCCTTGAAAACTGGTGGAGAGCCTTGGAGGTCCTTTTCCTTGGAGACATTGTGTGGGATACTGCAGAAGGCAAGAGTAGAAAAGACACTGGCCACATTTTTATCCAGAAGTGATTTGGTAAGGAGGACTGTCTTTTCTTTAGGCTGCTTAGCTCGCACTTCACCACTCTTCTCCAGCTGACAGTCTTCTGCTGGTTGCAGTGATAACCACCACGAAGACGGCAAGAGGCATTTCTTAAAACGACACACACGTCTCGCCACCATTCATACTCTTGGGAGGGACTAAGGTCCCTGCTATTCAAACTGGTAAACGTCATCTCTGGGACAGCATCATGCTGGTCAGCTTTCTACTCTGTGGGTGACAGAAGCCTGTGTTGTCTTTCCGGCTGAGATAGCGAGGTTTTCTCTGTGATCAGCAATGTGCAGTAGCCACAGTGTTAACACTGGCTGCAGAGCAGTTTGTGAAGCCCATTCTCTCAAACCTTAGCTATTATTTTAAGCATATTAGCAACAGGAAAAAGATCATCAATCATGTAAAAAAATATACCATAAGATCTTCAGCTGTCTTGCTGACACTGTAATGACACAGACCTGTAGAAGTCTGGATGAAAAAGCCACCAGGTGGCAAAATCATCCACTCTGGATGAAAACATCTGCCCTCATGGGCAGATCCTGGAGTTGGGGGGCAGGAAAAGTTTGTGGTCAAGCCTCGTGTGTATCTTTTTCATGCAGAAATGCTGAATGTCCCAAGACTACATGCTGAGAGGATAGTTTTCTTTTGCACAAGCTGTCATGCTGGTGTGCCTACATAGAGCCCATAATGACTGCAGCGTGCAATAGTTGTCTGCCAGACTGTCACATCAGTACTTATGAGCAGAAATAAGCTCCCCTCCATTATTTTTTCCTGAAGATCCCAGTGTAAAAGTGAGATGTTCACATGCAAATAACCTTTGCTGCCTTCCCTAATCTCTCCTGCATCCTGCTACAAGAACACTAAAGCCACATTCATGAGCGGTTGATCCTGGTCCAGGCTGATGTAATAGGAAAGGACAAAAATGAAAGTGAGAAGCTGGGTTAGCAGGCTAAAAGCCCTTTTTCACACCAGCTTGGGAAGGACAGAGAAGTTCTTCCTCTGACCATTTTGAAACATGCTCTCAAGCTGGTGAGTGCTAAAACCATTGGAAGACATGCTCACAAATCCTAGCACCAAACCTATCCTAGGACCAATCTCATCACCTATGTAATTGCAGCATGGTTAAGAGTCTGTTACAGGAGTATGGGCCACATGCAGCTCTTCAGGTGCACATTCACATATGGGTTTGGTCAGCTCAGGTAAGCATGCTTGCGTCCAGAGCAAGAAATATTCTGCCAAGTCAATTTGGATGCTACAGGACCCATATCAGAAACAGTGGGGTATGCAAAGTTCAGTGGAAAGAGACCCCCTAACTGGAGCAGGAAGGAGGCTTGGATCTGGTAGATTGGTTTGCAAAAAATAGGAAACCAAAATAATTGTCCTCTAAGGGCCTGCCCTGGCTCCATTTCACAATGTTGTGCAATTTATAAACTTTAAAAAAAAAAAAAAAAGCCTGCTACAAAAATACAGCTGCTACAAAGCCAGTTAATGTGCTGCTGGTCTGTTCACATAGCTTGGCTGAAAATGCTGCAAGGCAAAAGTAACAACAAAGATGTGCACCCCTTCCTTTCCTGTTCACCTTAACGAGGTGTGAACTCAAAAGGCTCTGTATGCCATTTAAATGCTACCATTAAGCCTCAGCTATTTTTTTTTTCCTATTAAAAACAATGATGTTACAGTTTCTTAGCAATGCTGTGCATCGAGAGAGGCAAGGGAACAGGGGAAGAAATTATACGTTGCCATATTACTAAGGACAGCTGAAGAACTGAAGGCAGTCTGTTGCATGGAATGTATAGGAAATCTTCTACCTTTTTAGTGCTTCACTCTGTAATCTCCTAATCTTCCTTTCATTTGTTCTGGTGATGATGTGGTTGTGTGGTGATGTGATAGTGCTTCCAACATATTTTAATAGAAGAACCGGATTAAACAAATGAAAGTACCTAGTATGAGACTATTAACTAAGCAGAAATAGATGGTGTGCATCAGGATTCTGCAGTTGCTTTCCTGGACAAGGAAAGGGAGACTTGCTGCTGGCTAAAATTGTACATGCCGTATTTCCTCTGCTGTGTTGCTTTATTATCCAAAGTGAAAAACCCGGTCTGCTGTAATCGGTGACAACTTTGCTACTGCTTGCTGAGGCCTCCAAATTTTAGAAATAACTTTATGAAACCTCCTTGAATTCTCCCTTAACCTAATATGCCAGAGCAGGGCTGGGAATGAATGGCACTTGTCTCCACCCTGGCGAGTGGGAACTCCATCCAGGCTTTGCTTGGCAGTACAGGGAATTACTAACACCAGTCTCTGTAAGCCTGCTGACCAGCACTCCCCATCTCTTTGCCCAGTGTGTTTTACCCTAGACCGCAGAGTACTTGCCTGGGGGAAGCAGCAGAAGAAACCATTTCGCCACTGCCAAGATCAGAGTTATAATTCTGCCTAGTTGCTAGGAAACTATGGAGGAGGCTCGGCAGGGCCGTGAGCCTATAAAGAGCAGCATGGCAAAAGTATGAACTTTCAGAAATAATGAGCAAGTGTCGTGCACATGGGCAAGTCATGGATTTTCTGTGGCACGTTGCTCAGACGAACCTGAACAGGTTGTTGCAGGAATAAGCAAGTGGCACCTTTTTAGCTACAGCAGCCTTTCCCTGAAAAATGTGAGGCTCTTACTTGAAAGCTGGTAGGCGCAAGAGGAGTTTTTCAAATGTGCAAAATGAAGTATTAGCCAAAGCTACCTGGTTTTCTCAGTTGTCCTGTTATGCATGAGGGCAGCTGTACCCCTCATGCACCCAGCTGACCTGTACTGAGACTCGGCCTACCATATCGTCCCTTAATGTAATCCTTGTTTACTTGGTTTATTCTGTGACTGCACTAGTCATAGTTTTTGCTGTTGAATCATCAGTATGCCAGATCCTCTTTCACTCATTTTATTTTCCTGTCCTGTTGATTAGTGAGGAAACCTTGAAAATAGAGATTTTAATAAAGCAAATCATATCAGCAGCTTTGAAAGTAAGTCCTGAAAAACTTGATCTTTCTTACAAATCCGGTTATAAAGATGTCAAATAATTCTTTGATTGCTATTTGTTTTAGTGGAATTTCTGCAAGGGAGTCTATTTCCCTTCAGATTATTATCTACTCATATCCAGAGAAGCAATTTAGTATGTAACAATTATCCAAGGAAGAAAACTATTTACAGTCTTTTCATGTTTCATCCATTATGAACATTAAAAAGTATCAAATATACAGATATATAACCTCAAAAGACCAAAAAAATCCAGGATCAACGGAACTTAAGGTCAGCCTGTTACAAAATGTATGAGCCTTTGATTGTATTTATGGAAGAGAGAGCCATAATCAAGACATGCTAGTGCTATACAATTGAGAAATCAAAGGCAAGGGAAATGATACATAACAGAATTTTTGAACTTAAAAATATGTTCAAGAATGTTGCCGGTTACAAACATTCTAGGCTTAAACGAAACCGAGTAACTACGGCATCTTTGGGTAACACAGTTTTTCTTTCTAAAAGACTACAATATCCATTGCTTTCACTGATGCTGTTATTTCTCCCATTTGATAGAATATTAAAAGTTCCTGACTGTTTGCTAAATCAGTTGCAGAGTTAGCCTAAGTAACTATACAGGCTCAACAAAAACAAACAAACAACAAAAAAGAGAAAGCTGCCGAGAGTAACGGGCCTGCCTACTAGA
This sequence comes from Haliaeetus leucocephalus, assembly GCF_000737465.1. Taxonomy (NCBI): domain Eukaryota; kingdom Metazoa; phylum Chordata; class Aves; order Accipitriformes; family Accipitridae; genus Haliaeetus; species Haliaeetus leucocephalus. The sequence continues at coordinate 1,169,824 of NW_010972590.1, forward strand.
ACTTGAATCTTTGTCAGCAATCACAACAGCAGCACCAAAATTGAACCTGAGGAGCAACAGAAAAGCCTAGAAATCTATCATGAAATATTGCCGAAGTTCTTGTAAGAAACTCTGTTAGGTCTTGACAACTGGCACAAATTGTGAATTGTCTGTGACTCTCTGACTCAAAGCTTGAATTCTGTAACAAAGAAAAAAAAATTTAAAAAAATCTAAAACCCAACACCCACAGAATCCCCCTGGCACGGAGAAAGGTCTGCTCTCCACTTGACTGACTGGCTGTCACAAAGTTTACAAAATCCATGCCACACATGGCATGAATGATTGTTTCCCCCATTCACTGAACAGACAAATTCGTAACTTAATTTTTCTGGGTTCGACTTCTTCATGAAAGCATCAGAAAAATAAAGACGGAAAAACTTCACACTGATTGTTCTTAAGCCTGAAAGCTTATGTTTCTTATTTTTTCCCTATTTCATGGCGATTTGTGCTTCATTTTAAGAGCAGAATGTATTTTTAGCGGCTTAGGATGTTTTTCTTGAGGCGGACGAAAGAAAATTGACTTCCCGAGAGGCCCCCACGTTCCCAGCGATGGTCTCCAAGCAATTACGAAGACCCTTTACAGTTCGTACTCGGCAAACAGTTTTTATCAGGCAGGAATGCGTTCGCCACCCGGCTGGTTACGACTCCTCACACGCTCCCGCCTCGCGC
>NW_010972590.1:1170644-1176855 GCF_000737465.1 Haliaeetus leucocephalus
GCGTGCAGCGGCGCGCGGAGGCAGGCCGGTCCGCGGCGTACACATCCGTACGTGTGTAGACATGTGTTCTACACGCACGTGTGCCTAGAAAAGTTAAAAAAAAAAAAAAATTTTTTTTTCTTGGATCGCGTTCAAGTCAGCCGCTACCGAAACGTGCTCTCCAGCCTGGCAGCTCGAAAGAGGAAGGAAGACTGGGAAGAGGGGAGGAGGAGGAGGAGGAGGAGGAGGCGGCGGCGGCGGCGACTGCCCGCAGGCTGTGACTTTACCGCCTTTTCCCTCGCTCCGGCCAAGAATTTTCGTCCCGTTCGGTGACAAGCAAAAAGCCGGCAACAAAACCCAGAATAAAACCAAAACAAAGCCAACAGCCCGCCTGAGCAAATAATATCACTTCCCCCCGCCCCCCCCAAACCCACTCGCGCCAAACAACAACAAACAAAAACCGAAAACCCCACCCCCAAACAAAAGGCAGAAGGCCACTTCTGGAAATTAAAAAAACCCAAACCAACCAAACAACAAAAAGCCCTCAACACACCGAGTCCTTGAGAAAAGAATAGATCTGTTTCCTGGAAAAGGTGAAACCAACGGCCCGGTGGTGTGTGTTACAGATTCCAGGATCTCGTTTATTTAATGCAATACTCTGCAATGGTACGTGGTGCTTAAAATGATTTTTGTATTTTTTTTTTTTTAAACTTGCTTGGCTCTTGTAATTCCTCCAGGCTGTGATTGTGTCTCTGTGGTTTCAAAGTGGATGTTATACCCTCTTCTTAAATGCTGATATCACTTCTGCTTTACAGGATGAGATATAAGTGGTGGATTGTTTATATTTTACTTTTTTTTGGCAGCTTTTGTATATGGGTCACACTTTTATGCCAGGAATCAGTTGATGGGAGTTTGCGTCCAAAAGTGCTGAACTTGGCACATTTCCTGCTTCAACTTTTCGCCCCTCCCCCTTCTTCTCTGGCAGGCAACTATCAGTTAAAGGCTGGAAAGGATTAATGCGAATGCTACTTTATTTGTACCTTGCAGACAGTTCTTTTTCCCTCTTTCTTGTTGCTGTAGAGATTGCTTCTATACTCACCTTTTAGTATAATATTTTCTCTCTGGCTGTCTTGGTGGATTTTGTAGTTAATGGGCTGCAGTGTTAGCACATAATGTTGAGGAAATGGCATTGCTGTTGTGTATGGTCTGCTCGATAAATCGCCTGGAGGCTTGCGCTGGTCTCTTTCATGCTATATTGCAGGATGCAGTGTTCGGGTGGCATTTCTGGCTTGTTTTTTAAAGTTACTTTAGAGGGTTTCTTTTTGTTCCTTTTTTTTTTTTTTGCCTTTTTTCACTGCCGTTTTGTTGTGGGACCTGTGTGTGTATTTTAATTCATTCCTTTCTCTTGCGTGTCTGTGTGTATGTGTGTGTGTGTGTGTGTCTGTCTGCTTTCCCTCTTGTCCTCTCTTCGCCTGTGTGTCTGGGCCACATTTTAATGCACAATATCCCATCCATTAAGTTGTGGTTGAATGCGGAGTGTGTGAGGACTTGGCAGCTCTCAGGTTGAAGGGGGCGGGGAAGCCAGTTTCGACTCTGACACAAGATGCCGATGTGGCGTGATCTGAATTATTATTAGGGCTGCGAACATGGCCATCTTCTCCTCCCGCTGCTGGAAAGCGCTGCCATTGAACTTGAGACGGGACAGACAAGATCTCCAATTTTTTTTTTTTTTTTTTTTTTTTTTTAAGTACAGTAGCTGGCAGGGAAAAGGTGCCAAAACACACAAGATTAACTCATAACATTCTCTGAAGCGGTTTTGAGCTGCAATGCGTATAATTTTAAGTCTGAATCACAAGAAAAAAATAAAGCACTTTTATAATTCTAATTTGGGCAGACATTTAAATCCAGCTTCTAGACACCATCTTCCCCCCTCTCCCTCCCCCAATATTCTCAAAATCTGGCAAGTGATATAGACTGTCAGAAAAGATGGTGCTGGGATTTTGTTGTTGTTGTTGTTGTCATTGCTGTTTATGTCCAGGGCATTTAAGATCAGCCAATGTGAATTTTAAAAGAATTTACTGTATTGGGGTAAGAGGGTTTCAAGCCTTTGTAAGGCTGAGAATGTGACCTGCAGTGAGGACAAAAACTGCACAGTTGTGTAACCCAAAACGTTGTGGTTTACAGCTTTACACTTGAGGTTTGATGTTTTCATTTGCTGGTCTGGGAGCTGTGGAAAGCTCAAGTATTATAGTCCCCATCAAACCATATGTGGACAGGGGTCAAGTGTGCACACCCTTCATATGTATGTGTGTCTCTGTATAGAGTCAATAGTGTGTTTCTTTACTTTTGATTGTATCTATGCACACTTTCTGTCTGAACATACATACACACAGCTTATATACAGCGTGCATTTCTTCTGATCACCAGGAAACAAACAAAAAAGGAGTGCTAGTAAATATTGTGATACATATATTTATAGGTATGATACTACACCAACTTAGAAGTTATACTGATTGCTGTTTGCATTTTACATCATAATACCTTATGATTCAGCTGCATATGAAATGTATCGAGACCCCATAAACCAATTTATTATCAGTTTGCTTATTTAACTTGTTATGTTTGCTCCCTAAATGTCTTCTACCCAACTTTCTGTGCATATACGTATGTTTATATGTACATATCTATCTGTATGTGCACACAGTACTCCTGTACATCAGAAAACTGACCAAGGCTCTGATTATGCCAAAGATGTGAAACTTTACTTTGTAGTTTAATATGATGGTACAAGTCTTGCAAGGCACGAAGACGAGTCATACCAATAGAATTGCCATTAGATAGCACTATGATAATATGGTTTAAGTTATTTGTTACATGTAGTTGACATAAACTATACTATATCTGTGCTGCGTAGTATTATGTACCTAAGTAACTGTATATCTAATGGACATGTGTGTGAATGGCATTTTCTAAGAAAGGGTGAAAATGAAGTTAATGGTATTGCTATTAAGCTAGGTGTAAAAAACACTGTAAAGCTTGTATTTTGGATCACACAGACCTCTTAAGTAAAAGTTTTGGAGCTGATTCTCAGATATTGAGTCTTTTAGATGAAATGCGGTGTGCCAGAATGATTTTTTTTTTTCTGATTTTCACAAAAAGACTACTGGAATGTTCATGAAAATTTGATTTCTTAGAAGTTCACTGTGTGTATGTTTAGATAGTCAGCCAAACTGCCTGCTTGCATCCTGAGAGAATCTTAGGCTGCACGCTTCAGCATTAGCAATACCTTTCTCTTTGATTTTTGATGCATAATGATAGTCTTGCACTCCAAAACTTGAAACAGTTGAGCAGTTGTCCGGGCAAAGGGCATCAGCTGAGATCCTGCTTTAGGAAGGATATGGGTGGCCTAACTGGCCTTTCCACTTTTTAATGTTATTACCTCTGAAGTCCAAGGGCAGTGCCACTTTGTGGCACCTGGTAAAGTGTGAGCACCCTCTGTGAGGGAGGGAGGGAAAAACCAGGCTTTCAGCACAAGTCTGGCATACCAGGATCTGCACCACTGGCAGAAAACTGCTCTGGGGAGCTAGGGCGGGTGGTGGGGAGCGAGGCCATCTGCCCATGGTGTCAAAAAGCCTTTCTGGTTCTTTCCTGAGATGAGCCGTCTCAGATCCTGCAGCGTGGGCAGTGAATGTCCCTCCATCCCAGCTACCCTGGCCAGAGGCGGGTGGGAGGCATGGGGGGGGCCATGGGGACAGCCCCCCCTCTGGAGGGTGCAGGCTCTCAGGGAGGGTGATTCACACACCAGCTTCAGTATTTGCCACTTACTGGTGTGAAAGGTGCCTTTTCTTCCCGAACATGCGTTTTTGTTGCATGTTTTCTAGCACCCATGTGCCTGTGCCCAGGTGTGCCTGTGTCCAGACGTGTGTTATCAGTGCTCACATCACATCCCGCCTGAGGGCAGGATCCCTCAGGCGATGCCACCCCAAGGAGTTGAAAACAGCTCCTGGTGTCTCCTACCAGCAAGGTCAGATAGTGACCTTTATTTTTATAGTTGTCCACAGTGAGATGATAGCTGAACTTCCAGATGCAGCATGGAGGTTGGCATAGCTCTGGCAGCAAGGACAAAACCAACTGTCCCTCGTCCTGGAGCTTCAAGGGCAGAGAACTTGCAGCAGTAGCAGAGTTTTTTGGGGGGGGGGGGGGGGAGGGGGGTTTTTAGGGGGATGGGGAGTTAATGCAAGCCAGGACTTGAAAGCAATTGAACGACTTTCCCACAAGGTCTCCCTGCATGCCAGGGCCCAGCCACTGTGGCTGCTGTCCTTGTTGCATTAATACTATGTTTCTCCAGGCTAACCCTGTTCCCACATACCTATTTATGTTCCTCTGCAAGGAAGTGGTAGAGTTGTTCTTTTTTATTATTTTAACGGAGTTCTTTCTCTGTTCTGGAAAGAATCTTTAGCTTGCGTTCATGTGAAGGAGCCAGGGTGGGGTGTGTGTGTGTGTGTGGGTGTGTAGGCATGTGCACACGTGTGTATGTATGTGTGTGGGGGGGGATTCTCCCAGGACAAACCCTCCTTCCTGAATGGGTTCCCACTGAGATTGACCAAGAGGAACAGAGCCAAAACATGCATCTTGGGTGCCCAGTTCAGCCTGCTTTAACTGATGCACTGGGAGCCTGTGGGTCAAACCAGAAGCAAACCCATGGCAACCTGCACCATGCCCACCTGGCCTCCTAGGTCATGCAGAAGACAAGGTGCTGCTTGACCCATGCTGGCCAGGCAGCTCTGTTTCCCCCAGGATTCCTTCACGTGAGGGACCTGCTCAATCCCGGCCAGCAGACTGGCTTTGGGGAGGGTCTTGGCTTTGCTGTGATCCCTGGCAGCGCTATTCTGGGGGATACATGCTGCAGGGCTGGCTTGCCTCAGCCCCACCTTGTCTGCTCTGGGTAGGGACGCAAACCCACCTTGAGCCGGCTCCTGTGGGGATGCAAACCCAATCTCACCCTGACTCCACACCCCCTTGCAGTAGCAAGGGCTGCAGAAAGTGCCCAGCTTGGTGTCTGCCCTTACCTGGCTTCATTTACTTTTTCCTGCTCGCTTGTCCTTGCTCTCAGGACCTTGCCAGACAGTTCTTGCTTTTAGTGCACGGGTCCCTGGTGCAAAGTGGTCCGTTGGCCAGGACCTGGGAGGGAGTGGGGCCTTCTGCAAGCCCAGCCTGGGAGAGGGGAGACTTCTCATATCTGTGCAGCTCACAGGGGCAGCCTTGCTGATATGGTGTTGGGGTCTTGTCCTGATCCTTGTGGAGGGGTGCAAGGGAGAAGGGGGACAGAAAGGGGTTATTACGGTTTTAAATCAGGTCCGTGGTAATGGCTTGTGTAAGAGTTCAAGCACTCAAAGAGGTGTGTTCAAGGACATCAGTGCATTTGTGCCAAGGGGAATGTCTTTTATGGTAAATTAACTCCACTTAAATTGAATATTTATTCAAAGGGAAACTCCGGTATTTAAAGCTGGCGTTATCAGCTTTTTGCAGTGTCTGGGCAAAGGAAAAGATGATAGGATTTGGGGGGTATTCTACACCAGACATGAAAATAAATTTTGCTCATTGTGGTTAACCCCGAGTTTGCCTCATCTCTTCTTGCCTAAGCATATGCTCTGAACTTGTCACTTGTCAATGTAGTCTGTAGAGAGAAAAACCGTGGCTGTTGCTAGAACCCTGCAAATCCGAGGGAACCAGGCAAGCACAGCCAGAAACTGAGCTGCGGGGACGCGGCGTGGATTCTGCAAGGAATAACGCATTGGGCTCTTGCTGTTTCCTTTGACATTACCTGTCTTGTATGGGCTCTCCCCTTCCCCCACCCGTCCCCCGGCTTCTTTTAGTTTGTAAATTTATGGGAATTGCAGCTGGTAGACTTGGCAAGCTCCCCTCATTAAGAGCCCTCTTTGAAAATGGGCTGTGTTTGAGCATTTCCCTAATGAGGACAGGACGGGGTTAAAAAGTGACCATTTCATGGTTGACTTGAACCTGCCTACTTTCCTTGGTGTGTCGTTGTGAAATGCCTGACGTGAATAAACTCTCACTTTGGGCAAGGAGGAACTCAGCGGTCCCTGCAGGACGCCGCCGGGGGCTGCGCACCGGCACCGGGAGGCGGCACCGGTGCCGCTCGGCCGCTCCTTCCCGCAGACGGCAGCGGCAGTGCTGGGGAGCTGGTGGGAAGCGGGGGGGGGGGGGGGGG
>NW_010972590.1:1176878-1178238 GCF_000737465.1 Haliaeetus leucocephalus
TGCCATCGCTCTCCGGGATTTTCCTGCTCCCCGCTTCGGGCCGTGACTTTGAACTTTCGAGAGCGTGGTGACAGTGCCGTAATAACCCACCAACAGCAACTTCTTGGAAAAAAAAAAAAAAAAAAAGGCCAAAAAAAAAAAAAAAATCCTCCCGCCCACCTCACCACCCCCCCCTTGAGTCCTTCCCCCCTCATCTGCAAAACAACCAGCAGCAGCAGCAGCAGCAAAAGCAAGACTCCTGCGCCGCCGACTAGAAGAGGGTTAAAAGTGTAGATTGGATTTCACCCCGGGAAATCTAGCACACGGAGTGAACTTGAATCTTTGGCTATTTAAGGAGGACTGGGGTTTGTTGTGAAGTTGTGGTGATCCAGGGCAGAGCCCCGTCCTGATTGATTTCATCTTCCTTGAGTCTCAGATGACTGTAAAATCAATAGATGAAATTATTTCTTTTTGAGGCTTTTCTTAGAGACTCTCCGGGCAGCGTGTTCTCAAAGCGAAGTCATGATGTATTCTCCAATCTGTCTCACTCAGGTATAGACGCGTTTTATTTAATTTATTTGTCAAATTATTTGTTTGTTTGCGTGCGTGTTTTGTTTTTTTTTAATTATTATTTTTGTATGTATGTGAGTTGTTAATGAGTCATTGCTAGTAGTTGTAACGGGTTAAAGCGCAGTTGTAACCGCTTGTCACATCCAAACTCCTCTCGCAGGAGGGAATAGTAGAGAATAAACTGCACCAGGCCATTGTTTTGGGGAGATCCATTCAAAGTGTCACCCGTAGACAAATACTGTTAATTGTTGGTGCATGAGAAGTCAAAGGTTAACAAAATGGAAACGAGCATAATTACGCTAAAAAGCAGGTTTGAGAAGTGTTGGTTTGATTGGAATCGAACGGTTTGCTCCCGTTTCAGCTCGCCGCTTTACGCAGGGTCTAATGAAAGGGTTTGAAAGGAAAAGTGCTGGTTCTGACAAAAAAAAAAAAAAAAAAGAAGACGGAAAAAAAAAAAAAAAAAAAAAAAAGAAGACGGAAAAAAAAAGAAAAAGAGCGCTCGCCGGTGCGAGGTGCTCCCGTCTTATGCTTAATGAATAACACGTAGCCTGCCAGCAGCGAGGGCGATGCGAGCGGGGCTGACCGAGCCGTGCGGCGGCTTCTTCTCCGGTCGCGCCGGGGCCCGGCGTCCCCCCCCCGCCCCCCGCCAAACCGCCCCGCTCCCGGACCGGCGCGCATCCTGCCGAGCGGGGGGGGGAGCAGCTAGCCGGGTTTCACAACCCCGCTGGCAGCCGCTTTCCAAGCCCCGACGGCGGCTGTCACCGGGACGGCGGGAGGGAGCGGGGCGAAGGGGCGGCCGGCGCGGCGCGGG
>NW_010972590.1:1178413-1188647 GCF_000737465.1 Haliaeetus leucocephalus
GAGGTTCCGCGGGCGCCCCAGGAGCGTCCTTGGGCGGGCGGGCGGTCGCGGGGAGCGATGCGCCGGCGGCGCCTGTCCGGAGAGGAAAGCCGGTCTGTAAAGCCAGGGCATAGTTTTCAGAAGCTTTTGTGAAAGTCCGTCTTAGGAGGACGTGATTGATGTAAACTGATTAAGCGATAACTGCTCGTTTCCACATTGGTGCAACAAATAGCTAAAGAAGCAGAAAATGTGCGAAAGTAACGTCTCCGGCAGTACTGTTACTAAGCGGCCGACGAGGCGCTTACAGTTGCACGGTGAATAAATAAATGCGATTTAAGTTATTCCACAATTAGAAAGCATTGTAATTCAAAAGGACTGAAGGATTCATAAATTGTGAATGAAGATGGAAACGATGATAAGGCTTATTCAGTGATTGGATACAGTCCTGTAGCTTTTTGGCTGACACATTTTTTATTGTTTATATTTTGTTTGGCATCTAAGTGTGATTGACTTAGATATGGATATTTTCAGCAAGTAAACGTGAGCTGCAGTGGAGCAAAGCTGGAAAAGGGTACTGTTGAGATATTTCTTCTTCAAAAGAGAAATGAATGCATGTAGGAAGCGACACGCGTACAGGTACACACTTAGAAATAATTACTTACGATGGAATCTGCAATTAGTAAAAATAAATTCTGTGTGGGCTGTCCAGCCTGTGAGATTATTGACAGGCAATAAGACCTCTGCACCAGAGTATAAACCTGAGGGTACAACTTCACAAAGCGGTTTTTACACTCGAAACGCACAAATTTTCACTGCCACCTCTACTACAGCGGGTAGTTAATTTTGTTGTTTCCTGCTCTAATGACTTTTTTTTCCCCCATATGTTTGCTTTTTGGACTCACAGATATAGGAGATTTCCTCATTCTTTACAAATCTGTATTAAAATACTGCACTCAGGTGTATACAAAAACACAACATTGTACTTCTACAGCCATATGTACAGGAAAGCAATTCCTGGCTTTCGTGCATTGATAACCTCTCCATAATATTTTACGGTCACACTGTATCATGTACCACGCAGAGACAGGTCCCATTTAGTGGTAGATACGTGGAACACAGTCACAGTGAATTGACTTTAATTTGAAATCTTCCTCTACCTCTTTGGAATGGTAAAGGCATTTGAAAAATCATCTTTCCTCTCCATAAATTAAAAATTGAGATAACACTGGCAATGAGAATTTATACTTTGTGTTATTTATTTATTTAAAGCAAAAGATTGATTAATCTTGAATAGCAACTGAGTTAAAGTAGGACTGCCAAAATTGTTCTCTCTACTGTGTTCTCCGTCTGTAGGGCTCTTGCTATGCATGTTGACTGTGGCAGTGTATGCTCAGAAGCAAATATTTTGGTAAAAGTTCTGAACATGGAACACCTGTTTGGACTGAGCTCCTTGGGAGTAGTTCAGTTTGTGCTGAGACAGCTCTGATGCACCTTTCAGAAACAAGTCTAAAATCCAAAGTACAGCTTTAAGACAAACCTTGTCAGTTCAAATGATACCCATCACTCTTTCAATAAAAGTTTGATGGGTGTAAAATAACTCCAAGGAAGAATGAAGACTTACCAAATGCAGTTTAATTTTGGGGGGGTCCTTTCCTCTCCTTCTTACATGGCTCTCTCCCCCTGTTTTGGAATAAGTATAAACTGCATTTATCTCTCTTGCTGAGGCATGATAGGATGGAGTTACTGCATGCCTTTAAGTGCTTGGTCTCTTGTGGTATTTTTGCCGTGGTTTATTTTTATGTTATGGTGGTCCAGGAAACTCAGAATATGTTGTCATTTTCTTTTCCTCCTGGAATGTGTTGTTTCATTAGGCACAGAGAAAATCCATGCAGGGAAATTGAGTACATGAAGTCTTCTGTATAAAATTTCTGGACTTCTGCCAGGTATATTTATTGTGTGGTCCTCAGTTCAAACTTGCACGCATTGATACAAAGTTTATAAAAGTGGAAGACAGGAGAAGGGAGCTGCATTTCCCCTTTACCTTTTCCAAAAAGAAATCTTGGCCTATTTATCACCATCAGATGACTGGTATTTTTCCCTTTGTTTACAAGCTAAATGGATATTATGTAGTAAGTTCCATTTTAATTTAAATTGCCAGTGCACAATGGTTCACCTGAGCCATTTGATATGATGTTTGAAAATCTTACCTCCATAAATCACTTTATTGCAAGAGCAACTGTGGCACATGGATGAGTGCCACATAAAAAAAATATTTCTATATTGCCTGTATGAATATTAAGGGCGGAAAAAAATCAAATTCTGTAGATGGCTTTTTAGGAGGTTTAGTGGGGAACGTGTGTGATTCATTGCGAATCTCCATTTAGGATCATTTTTATGGGCACTTCTTCTTGTCAAGTAATGTTTCATTTGAAAGGACTCCAGATGCACAATGAATCTCTCAAAGATATCTGGTAATATGGCTTTAGAACAGGATGTTATTTGCTGTGTTTCTTCTTCACACTCTTTCACATATATTTGTATCTTTAGGACTTAACGGTAGTATGAAAGAAAAGCCAGAATACAGTTTTAATAAGTTGTTTTTTGTCCCCCCCCGCCCACTCTTTGAAAAAGAAACAATAAAATACTACAAATTGGAATTTAAAAAGTGGGATTTTTCTCTCTAAGATTTTCATAGATGTAAAATGCTATAGGTAATTATTGGTAACACTATGTGCCTTACCTAAAGGCATAGCCATTCCAAAATAGTTTGTGGTGTTCTTCTTCAAAATGAAAACTATTCTAGTATTCTAGTAGTGTAGAATATTTCCACATTAATTTTATTGCCATTTTAAGTTATAAATGCTGAAATCTGTTTAGATGTAGGGGAAATCATTGTATCGGGGCAAAAATTCATCTCTCCCAAAGCTCTTCAGCCCCCTGCCTTTGCCCGGCCTTTAGCCCCAGCTGTTAGAATTTTCAAAATCTGTAGCAGGTCTGTTTTATTCAGTCTAAAATGAATTGTAAGGATTTCACACTGCACAGTCTTTATGCTTATGTTAATTTTTAAAAAAAATTTTATTTGAATATTTCGGTTAAGATGAATTCTGTAGAAGAAAAAATAAACTTTCTTTAGTAGTTATAATTGAGGGGGGGAAAAAGCATGGCATCAGAAAGCGTATGAAGATAGGGAAGTCTTATCATGGGCTGTGGTTACTCAGAGCAGTATTGCCTTCCCACACAAAGAACAGATTGTGGTTTAACTCTTTCCATGGCCTAGTTTTATGTGCCAGTATAGTATCAGAATTGTTCAAATCTCTGCTGGAAACTACTAATCAGTTTAATTATTGCCTTTGTGGCTCTTTGTCAAGCATCATACTGTAATGCAATTGTTTATGTCCTGAATTATCTTCCTATATTGTCTCTCTCCTCTTTTTTTCTTTTTTTTTTTCCTTTTCTTTCTTTTTTTTTTGTGAAGGTAACATGGCCATACCTAAACTGCTTGCAACTTTTCTGTTGTTTTCTGTTTGATTTGTGGATGGTTAGGGAAGAGAGGTAACTGGATCTAGTGGGTTTTTTTACCATTCAGGAAATTTTGAAGTTTGTTTGAAATTTGAAGATTTAAATACTCAATTCTTGGCCTGAAGCTTCTACAATGGCAGTCTGAACTCTGTATAATTGAGACCATTAGTTATACTTTCATCATTTTTACCTAATGGAGTTAATCAGCCTATTGATTAAACATAATTCATTCCTTGCCTAGCAGCGTAGCTAAAATATTAGTTTGTTAATTGTATTCTTGAAAATAATTGTATAAAAAAGGTTCAGTTTTAGTTTGATTGCACCGTGCCACTCAGTATGATGAGCAATCTGCATGATATTTAAAACTAAATGTGCCTGCACACAGGGAGAAAGATACCACCTCTAAGGTCTCCCTTCCAAACTGAAGTGCAGTAATGTTTGATAAGCAGATCGCGCTGTTTTAGACAGCGGATCTACTCACGGAAAAGAGGCATTAGTTTTTGGGAAAGGCCTACTTAGATATTAACATGAATGTGTAGGATGGTACTTTAAGCAGACAAAATGAATTAATTTAATTGCTATAGGTTGTACTTGTAGATGACAACTAAGCATTACCTCGTTAATGTAATCCATATTGCTGCTAGGCAGAAGATAAGAACTTGCAGGTGAAGCCAGATGACAGAAAGGGATATTTTGGAACTGTAAATAAATTGCATGGATTTCACAAAAGCAGCATTTGACCAGCGGTGCACTCATAATGTCACTCTGCCACAGCATGCAGAAACACAAAGAATGCAAAGTTTGTGCCAAGTTGCCATTTTTCATTGTACACCTCAGATTGATTTTTAAGGGGTTTAGAATAATTGCCACACTCATGTGATCAGTTAACAAATTAACTGACTCTGTGGGGCTTCAAAACACACAGTGGAGCTGCCGGAAGAACATAAATGTAATTTTTGTTCTCAACTTCATAAACTTTTATTTTACAGAGTTTGGGGGTAGTGGGAGGGAAGCCTGAAGAGCCGAAAGTACAGAAGCTTCTGTTCAGGATCTGTATACGACACGCTGTGTCTTTTCCCGCTTTCCCTTACTGTATACTGGTTTCTCTAGTTACCACCACTGGAATGGTGCTGTTTCAGTGCTGGAATGTTGGACGTTTGATAAGAAAATGGATCAAGTTTAATGGCGCATGCTCTTTGTGCCACCAGCAGTCTCTTGCTGAGAGCATGCTCCAAAAGCGGGAACTGTGTGGCATTACACTGAGCATGTATATGCTTTGTGTTTCTGTGCCACAGAGAAGAGAAATGAACTGTGGCATTCGCCTCAGCCTTCTGAACGTTTCTGCTCAGATTTTTTAAAACCGTATAGTGTCCTCTTTGTGCAATGGTACTTTTCTTGATGTTAGCCGTTCACTCAGATATTTAAGTGCTAGAAACAAAACATCTTGTTAGCATCTCTTTTAAATGATGTTGTCTCTGCAGCGCTGCAGGATGAAGTGAGGGGAGGCATACGAAATAAAATCTTCACATTTTTTTTCAAAGAGTGAAATATGGGGAAAATGTGATTCTCTGTGTACTTTTTGTCTACTGCCTGACAGCGGTAGTAATTGTATAAAATATGTTATGCAGAAATTTGCCTAAATTTTAAGTGTTTATTCTCTTCGTCTTGGATTTCACTTTAAGATTTTCAGAAACCTTTCTTGATACTGCTTTGATTATGAGAACTTACTGACTTTGAGTTTTCTTCTTCTCTCTTTTTTTTTTCCCTCCACTTCTTTCCACAGGATGAATTTCACCCGTTCATTGAGGCACTTCTTCCACATGTCCGTGCAATTGCCTATACTTGGTTCAACCTTCAGGCTCGAAAACGCAAGTACTTTAAAAAACATGAGAAACGAATGTCAAAGGACGAGGAAAGAGCAGTCAAGGATGAGCTGCTTAGCGAAAAGCCTGAAATTAAACAGAAGTGGGCATCCAGGCTCCTGGCCAAGCTGCGCAAAGATATTCGCCAAGAGTTCCGGGAGGATTTTGTGCTCACGGTGACTGGAAAGAAGCACCCATGCTGTGTATTGTCCAATCCTGACCAGAAGGGTAAGATTAGGAGAATCGACTGCCTGCGACAGGCTGACAAAGTCTGGCGTCTGGATCTAGTCATGGTGATCCTGTTCAAAGGCATCCCCTTGGAAAGTACGGATGGAGAGCGGCTCATGAAATCCCCACATTGCACAAATCCAGCACTTTGTGTCCAGCCACATCACATAACAGTATCAGTCAAGGAGCTTGATTTGTTTTTGGCATACTACGTGCAGGAGCAAGGTAGGAAGCAGATTGTTGTGTTTCTATGTTAGTATGTCAAACTCTGATTCCAAGTAGCCCTGTTTCCCCTATGGGCTGGCTTCCAGTGAAACATTATTCTGTGGTCTATAGACGTAATGTGGGTACATATCCATATGTAAATCAGCATGTATACGTATATACTTACATACACACACATTCCTACAGACCTGTGTAAATGACATGTGTGTTTGACATACATGCCTTTCTCTCTTTCAAGACAGAGTGGAACGTACCAAGGTAGTACTTTAGTTCCGCTGAAGTGGCCTTTTTTTTTTTTTTTTTTTTTGTCGAAAAGCGGCAATATATTGTGTAGTTTTTTCCAGTCATGACTTCAGAAAATGTTCTTCTTGTTTTTCAAGTTGTTTTTTTTTTTAGTTGCCCCAGTACTGTTAATAACAGATGCAGGTGTGTGCAATTGCACTATCACAATAAATAATACAAATATTTATTATTGTCTTTGTAGTTACAAATAATCAAGAATTCATCCGTAAATTGATGAACCTATTATCACTTTGAAGAGCAATTATAGACTTTTTCATGTCTATAAAATAAAACATGAAAAAACTTTAGCACAGAAATACTGCCTTGTAAATACCATGCCTAGTCAGAATTACAGCATACAGCACGTAACAGTTTATTCATATTTTACATCGCTAGCTCATCTTACCTATCTGTGCTTTAAAACAAAGATCCAGGTTGTAATATTTTGAGAGAATTTTCCATGAAAAGTATATTTTCATAATCACACTTGTATAATTAATTTTATTTGGCAGATAATTGAAATGTGGAAAATTGCAGGAACACTATGGAAAAGCTTCTTAAACTTAGTTTTACAGGACAAAAATAAAACCAGGGCCACTGATAATCATGTATCAACTGCTAGTTGTATTGCATATTCAGATAACAATACTTATAGGCAGTTTCCCTGAAATTGTAAATGGCTGTAAGTAGATGAAGGTGTTTTTTTCTCCGATTCTAAGCCTTCTGAAATGCTTTTTCTCTGTGAGGGGTCATTTTGGTTCTTTCTGGGGATTATACCATCCTCTAGGTGTCTTTGTATTGCTGACTGATCAGCAGTAATAAAGCATTTCTTTTTTAGCTACAGATCTCAACCAGGGAAAGTTTGGGTGGCTGCAGATGGTGGGCCATTTCACAACTTGGCCTGGTAGTAGGCAGAAATGGCCTGCAGAAGGGCAGATGGCAGGCTGTTATCTGATGCCCGGTACATAACAGCGGGATTTAACTGAAAAAAAAATGCAATGGATTTTGTTAGTAACAAAAAAGTAAAATTGCACATGTCTTCATTTGGTGTGTACGCATTCTTTAAAAGAACAGATACACAACACAACCTTTTTTTTTTCAGTGAATTTCTCTTTTAGCATTTCTTCATGCAAATGGAGCACTATGTTTACATGAACGTATAAATAGGGTTTAATTTTTTGGATTATTCATCATGAAAAAATATGGTTCATTTTTCAGTTTTGGTTTTTTTGCCTGCTTGTATTTTTTTGTATTTTTCTCTCCACAGCAGTAGACAACACTTAGATATTTTGCAGCGAGTTTAAGTAGCTGCAGAGTCTGGTAAATCTGATCCCCAATAACACAGAAAGAAAGATTTCTTTGATAGCATTAAACAAAATAGCTTAATTACAAATAATTTGTACCTTTAAACTCCTTTTGTGAAGAAAAAGTCTAATGATATTTTGAATGCATATATTGCAAGACATAGCTTACTGATTAATTCGAACGGATTTACCTGTCTCTAAAAGTCAAAACTACAAAGAGAGGCAAAACAGTTTAAGTAGCTCTTGAGCCAAAGAAGCTGAGGTCAGACTACTCTTACACATTGTTGACTTTTAAGTTGTTGGAAGCCAGTAACTTCAAGTGAGAGAAGGAATTGCAGGGCATAGCTGATTTTATTGATTTAAATGGATTGAGAATATGAGTTTATTTAAAACACTTGTCTAATCAGAAACAAGAAGCATGCTGTAATATTATAACTTTCAAAGTTACACGATGCTACTCTGAGAATATACTGGAAGATGAAGCTGGCTAATTTCTATGTACCAAGTCACCCTTAGTAGACCCTTTTGTTTATTGTGAACTGCACGTATTTTCTGTCTGTCCTGCTGCTTCACAGTAAATCTTCCATGAACATCTGTTGGCTCTCTTCTTGAAGAAGTCATATTAAGTTATCTTTGTATTTTTATTCTGTTTTGTCAAACTTTTATTCTCTATCCTCATTGAAAGCAGGTTAATTGTGGCGCTTTGTAGTGCACTTGATTAAGAGCACCAGGCTTTGCAAAAGATAAGCATGAAGTCAACCAAAATGCTGCATTATACACATACCTTTTTGCCTTTTATTTCTCTTTTAGAATATATAAACTTGCCTAATAGCATCATGTAAAAACTAAGCGGAGACATAGAAACGATTAAATCCCTGAACGAAATATGAAGAAGGAATTAGCACATAAAATGAATAAAGGGGCCAAGTAGTTTGGTTTTTTGTTGCTTTAAAAAAGAAGATTAGGGGAAAAAAGAGGAGGAAGGATAGTTCGAGTGCCAGTGATGGTTGCCAGTGGCACCAGCATTGGCATCAGACCTTCTTTGTTTAGCCTAGGATGCCTGTGATTTGTTGGTTGGCATCCGCATTGCAGTGCAGAGTAATGTTACAATATATTGACAATTTCCAGATCTAGAAGTGTCAATAATCCTTTCAGTCCTTAATAAAAAGAGCTTCTACTTCCATGCCTGCCTTGAAGGAAGAAATAAGGACCGACCTATGAAGTTGTCATTGACCAACTTCATCTGGTTCTACTTTTCACTCACCTCCCTCAGAATTCAGCATCTTCCCCCCGCCCCCCCCATTCCCTTTCTACTATCCTCTTGTGCTTTAGGATCTTAAAAAAAAAAAAAAAAGAAAAAGAGGCTTGACATAAGTTGCAGTGCTGCTCCTTTGAGTGAAATGGAGGAAGAAAATGGGAAATACACACTGTGATCAATGTTTAACATAAAAATAATTCTTAATCATTACACAATCACAATTCTACGGGGCTCTGCTTGTTGTGTGTATCAGGTTCACCCCCCCCCCCCCCCGAGTTTTTAAAAAGCCCAAACCTTGAAAGTGGCATAAGCGTTGTTTCTATTGACAAAAACTGCCTTTTTTTTTTTTTCTTTCTTCTTTCTTTCTTCCTTTTTTTCTGTCAGGCATCAGAGAGTGTCTGTCTTTTGGTGTGAAACACATCTCGGTCCATAAAATCATTTGATGGTATTTAATTCAGTGCAGCGCTTATGCTGTGTTCCCGTTGCTACAAGAACCGCCATTTTGTTTGTTGAGTGCCAGGAGAGGGGAAAAAAAAGGCAGACAATGTGCTTGATGCCAATAATGGTTGCCAGTGGCACCGAGGTTGGCATCAGACCCTCTTTGTCTAGTTGCTGAATGCCTTTGATTCGTTGGTTGGCATCCGCATTGCAGTGGGCACATTGGAAAGTTTTTGACAATCAGTGAATGAAAGCTGCAGTACTTGTTTGCTGCAACAGAACCCAGATAATATAAATCCCTTCTTCTGATAGATGTTTTACTTACTCCTACAATGGCCAATTAAAAAAAAAAAAAAAAGAAATTAAAGATTGCATTGCTGTTTTCTCTAAAACATAAAATATCTACAGCAATGTGCCACATCTGCAGAATTCATAATCCTCGCGTCATCTCTGCTATTTTTTTTTTGCAGCGTAAATAGAACGCAAACTTGATGTTAGGTATTTCGGCACATACTGAATGAAGCATAGTAGACGTTGAGAAACGCTTCGGGAGTTTAAAGGGCTGAAGCAACGGTACATGTAAATGGTAAATATTTGCGTCTGTTTTTAATGCATGTACCTCTCAGAGTGCACTTCTCAGACTGGTCAAGTCACAGTTTACATTCTCCTTTGTCCTTACGGCAGAGTGATATAATTGGGGCAGCCCGCATCCCCAGCTCTCGGTAAGCTCTGAAGCTGAGGGAGGGTCTTTTAAACTGTTCAAGAAGGAGGGCAGAAAATCCACGCGGATGTCCTTGGTCCGGCACCGTTCAGGCGCTCTCGGCGTTTTGCCTTCCCACGCCACCGAGATGCTGCCGCAGTTCGAGCCGCGTGACTTTCTTAGTGGGAAATCAGCAGAAAGACGAAATCGTTTCTGTTGGAAGTTTCCTAGATAGTTCGCGTTAATACTGCTTTCCGGCTAACTGCTATTATCTCGTTAATTAATAAGAAGGATTAGCAGCTCTACCCAAAAGGGCTGCACAGAAGGAAGCCCGGCCTGCGTGAGTCCCTGAATCGCCAGACCGTCTCCTGCCCCTTGGGAGCGGGGCCGGGGGGTGTGTGTGCCTGTGGGTGTGTGGAGGTGTGTGGGCGTGGGGGGG
>NW_010972590.1:1188712-1201093 GCF_000737465.1 Haliaeetus leucocephalus
CCCCGCCGCTCCGCTCCGCTCCGCTCCGGGCACGGCAGGGCAGGGCTGGCACCGTGCGTGCGCTGTCCTGCTGCGGAGAACGCGTCCTCCTCCCGGGAGGAACCGCAATTCCTTCTTTTTTACCTTTTTTTTTTTTTTTAAACGCGGTGTACCTCACCTGCGGGAGCGGGGCGGCGGGGGTGAACTCTCGGTGCTCGGTCTTTTTTGTTAAGCTGTCTTGAGTTTCGTGAGTTTGTTTCGCAAAATACGAGGGAGCTCAGGTCTTGACGTGGGTTTGCGTAGTCATTTTCATGCTACGCTTCCCTCGTTTTCCTTTACCGAGGATGGGAAATTGATGACACAGCAGTGCTGCCTTTCACGCTTTAAAATCATAAGTAAAATTGTTTTGGTTAGTTTGCTGCGACTACAAGAAACTCCAGTTAAAGTCAGAATCGGAATTGTGTTTTAGGCAGCTCCCCTCTGCCAAAGTCCTAGAACGGTCATATGTCTAAGTGTCACGCCACCCGGGTGGATTTTGGATGAGGGTTTGCATTTCTTGTGTGCGCTGATGCTTCCACATACAATTAATAAAAAAATAATGGGCTTAGAAGAATCAATCAATCTGGTGAATTGCTGATTGTTCCTACTTCCATTAACTTGAATGATTTGCCTCCTTCTGAATACTTTACCTGGGAGCATACGGTAGAACATTTTACCTGTTTTGCAGAAGGATATGCCAAGGTACAAAGTGATTTGTTGGAGTTTACACAGCAAATTATTAGTTAGACCGGGAACAAGAGGAAATAGAGCTTATTACTGCCTGTACCTATAGGCGTCTAGGTGCTCTAGGAGCTTGTTACTTACGCAGTGAAATGGCATGCTGATCCCTTGCGCTAAATCTCGATTTTGAATCAGAAAGCCAGTGCAGAAGCAGAAGTATGAGCTCATATTTTGTCTGCTCTCATATGAGAAGAGCTTTTTGTAGTTCAAGAAACTGATAGGGTGTAATAAACCCTTTTAAAACTTCAAATTATTTTGAGAAATTCCAGTCTATTCAGGCATGTGGAAAATGTAATTTTAAAAAACTTTTTGTGTCAACTGAAAAAGACACCGTAATGATTTCTTTTCTAGTTTTTTGATGTAAAATATTGGATGGCTACTGTGTTGGGTATCTCTGTTGTGCTGGAAATTACAGGCAGGAAAGACATTTCTCGTTAGGAGGTGCAGGTTAATTTGGTGTATATATGGGCATAATAATGTTTTTCAACTGATGATTATAGGTACTTTGTTTATGAAGATGTAGGATATTAAAACATTTAAAAACGTCACCCACCGATTTTCATTTTTCAGAATGGGTATGTGTGAATTGACATTCGGACAGTAGATCCGGAGGATTCAGAATGTGTATTTTTTTCTTTTGAATTTTAGTTTCCCTCAGAACAGGGTTACAGGCCATATGACAGGTTCATGAGAAAAGAAAGGGAGTTTTCCATATTTAATTTTACTGTTGCTGTCAGGAATGAAATACATACACATTTTAGGAAGGAGCTTTTCGCTCATTCTGGTTTTTTCTTACCTGATACACCAAAGGGAGTAATTTTCACAGGGTTAAATGACATTAATTGTGTTTAAGACAAAAGAGACTTATGGTTAAATAAATTCTGCGCAACTAGTTGAAAATTTAGAGGTCAGTGTTAATTTATGGATGACATTTAGATCAGCATCAAGAAGCTATAAAGTAAAGAAAGGAATAGAAAAGAAAACAGAAGATTCTGGCTTCACGGTAGTTTCAGACAGAAGAACAATACTGGGAACAAACAAAATGCTTTTAAAATATAAATAAGGTCACTAATTCATAAAGGAAATACTTCAAATAACAGCAGAGATTTATGTTTTAGATTTCCTAATTTTCATGCATATTGAATTCATTGTAACTGTGAAAACTTCATTAAAATAATTAAACACTAAACACCACTGCAGGTTGGATTTTAAAGTTAATTGCACAAGATTGCTGTCAAGTCTGCTTCTTTTCCTAGCTTTCCCTTTCTCCTTGCTTTTCCTCCTTCTCCTCCTCCCTGCTGCTAGTGTAGTAGTGTAGACATCTCAAGGACTGGTGGCCCTCCGAAGCTGTGGTCCTTGGAGCAGCGTACCACAGTGCCATGCACAGTAGTAATTCAGGAGGTTTCCTGAAGTGTTACGTTGCAGTCTCAACAGCAAGGTGGTATCTTGCTTTGCTGTAGTCACTCGGGTCAGGAGGATCTCAAGATCAAGTTAAATGGCTAACTTAACTGAATAGGGTTGCTCCTTCCACTGTGGGGTGACGAAGAAATCCCTTATCTGGAGACACTTTCCAGATCCTAAATGAATGTGAATAACGAAGGTCTGTGTGATTAGCCAGTTTGTTTGACAGATGTCAAAAAAGATGTCATTCATTATAGGGAGGTTTCATGATTTTACTCTGTCTCTTCTTTTTTATTTTTATTTTTCTTAAATCTGTTGGAACCTCTAGAAGCAGTTGCTAAAAACCTGGCTCCGGGCAGTGAAGCCTGGATTAGAAGAGGTTTGAAAGGCTCAGGAGCTAGTAAAGGGGAAGTAAATCTTAGATTATTAGCTTTGTCCAAGGGAAAAGAGAGTTGATTTGGGTGTGTATATTGTACTGTCTGGGAGCAGTGAGTTGTGTGTGAAGTTGGGAACATTCTTCTAGCACGGCTGTTAATCTCTCCTTCCACCCCCTGCCACCTTTTTATTTACAAAAAGATTACTTTCTTACACTGCCCCCCGCCACGAAACTCTCCTTTCAGAGAGGTTCTTTCCTTTTATGAAGTATATTGTGCTTTTTTATTTTAAATAAATATATTTCTTTACCTGTTTCTTAGGAACCTCATTATTGGTGTGTGACTGTTGTTCTAGATTTTTCACAGTAGGTGGGAGATGGGCACTTCAGACTTGGCTTTTGTGGGGTATTCTGTCTGAGGAAGGGCTGATAGGCTAAAGTGTGTTTATCGATAATAGCGTTTCAGATGTGTTTAGCCAGCCTGGTGACCAGAGCTTTTGCCCTCATGCCCCATGACTCCGGCAACTTAAAATTATAGGGATATCAGAGTCATTTTAACTTTAGTTTCCTCCTAACTGCTTATGGTGTTCGGGACCTTTTAAATGACTGTTTTTTTACTGTAAGAAATAGAATTTAAATACGGAGAAGCTGCCGTGATAACGGCACTGGGAAAAGCATGGTGTGAAAGCTTAGTTGAAGCCCATTCAACCATTAAGTGTTCTTTTCCGTCAGAGAAATCTTGCAGTTTTTAACAGTAACTGCCTATCTCCAGAGCAGAAGGGGAAGTTTTATGTTTCCCAGTGTCCTTCCACTTCCACCTTCATGAAAGGCATCTCTATGGCTTTAAGTGGGCTTTTAATTATTTCCCCCCTGAAAAAATACACATGGAAAGTGAACAAAACGGTTCCCCTTTGCTTCCTTAGAGGGTGAACAGGAAAGCCAAATGCAAAAGTGAACAGTTAGTGAACTCTGTGTGAGAAACTCAGTGCATCCATTGAGAAATTAGGAAAAAAGATAAGTTTTCTGATACTGGTTTGATGCAGATGCTGTACACAAGTAAGTGTGTTCTATATTATTTGCAGTTATTTGACAATTGAGAATTTTAAACTTTTAGGTCTTGAACATATTGTTTATATATTTGTCTTCCCAATCTTCAAGTTATATTAACCTGAATTACTATTCATATTTTCATAAAGGATGAATTTAAACAAGTGAAAGATCAGTATGAACTATTTTTCTTAAATCTAGCATTGTATTTTAATTTTTAGTCAGTTATCTTGCCATATCCTTCACAAGCTGTCTTCATAGGATTTACACATTTTCTTTAAAATAGAAACAAAGAGGTGTGCACACATTAGAATCCAGTAATTACAAACTCCATGTCTTTAGAAATTAAATATAATTAAAATATTTACAGAGAATATATTTTTTTGCGTGTGGATTACTCTAGCCTAAAATCCCAAACCATTTTCAGCCTTTTTTGATGAAGTGACCGACAAGGAAATCCTGGATTTGCTTAGAAGATTATTATGGAAGTGCTTAGTGTCCGAGAGATAGCAACTATATTTACTGCAGCATCAGTTTTCCATTGCATGATTAATGCCATTGAAAATGATGCCAGACGTCTTGAAAGGATGACTACACTCCAGTGTCCCTGATTTAAAAGTCTGAAAACCTCTCCTAGTCAAGACAACTTGTATTTTACTATTCTGACATGCAGTTTCTGGACAGATTACCTTAAATTTGTTATGCCATGTTAAAAGACGTGTTTTACGAGGCTGGCCTCAGCTCCTGGCCTTGGTGTCAAGAACCCTGCTACGTGATGCAACATGTCTTGTTAGGTTTAATTGACCAAAGCTGATTTGTTAAAACAATCCATTTGTGCTGTAACTCATGCCCAGGCCAAGTTGCTACCTGAATCTCTTGACCTTGACTTGTCTGGGTCATGAAATGGCTGCGAACTGCTTGACCTTTCCATTGTTCAGCAGCCGCACCGCTTCCTCTGATTCTTTGTGGTAATCGCTGACAAGAAGACCTCGGCCCCAAATTTACACCCCAGCGGGTTTCGCAGTGTCCCTGCAGGGCAGCCATGTTCTCCCTTGGATGTGCTCCTGATGTCACCACCTTTTGTCTGCTGACAGCAATGAGGACAAATTGACAGCCCTCCATAGTGGAAGAGGTGGTGGGAGGATTTCTGGGGGCTGGAGGGAAACTCCATCCTCTCTCAGGCTGCAGTGCATTTCTCTTCTGTTAGGGTGCACAGGTTCTCTATGTTTTTCAAGGGCAAACACCATCAGTCTTAGTTGGTCCTGTTTCTCTGTGAGCGTTGTTTGAGTGGGCTGTTCTGAGAAGAAGGTTCTGCTTTGAAAATGTTTTGTGATGAAAATGTAATGTGTATGCACACCACTTTGATTTTTAGGAAATAAGAGTGATCAAAATAATTTCTTGACATGAAATGGAGGAGCATACACATTACATTTTCATCACAAAACAGTGTCATAAGTGACTGTTTGGTTTCTTTAGTACCAAAACTTCGTTTTCTTAAAGACCCAGATTGTATTCAAGAGCAACTGTGGTTTCTAAAGCAAAGGACTTCACATGTTGTGCTTGATGCATTATCTAAACTTATCAAAAGGGGAGAAAGAACAACCTTTGTCTTCTCTATTTTTTAATTTTTTTTTTTTTTTTCTGAAACACTTTGTTTCTGGGGGAGAATGCTCATCCTTAAGAATTACTCCTGGTGAGGTGGGGAGTCATCAGCCCCATATCCTGACAGGCTGCCTACCATCAATGTCCCTGATGCTAATGTCAGCTTCTTTGTGCTTCCTGTAATTACCTACAATTTGACTGTTAGGACAGTTTAGTTTTTTGAGATGGATATTACGTCTAATCATTTGCTGCATTGTGCCGTGGTTTTAGGAAGCAGTGCCTTTTGAAATCAGTGACTGGATCTGTTGAAAAACTGATGGCATGATATAGCCTTGCTGGGTCAAGAAAGCTCATATGCTAGTACTGGTACTATAACAAAACAAGTAAATTTGTAATCCAGTGGTCAGCAGATAATTAGTATTTTCTTAATTTAAGGCCGTAGCCTCAAAACTTTGCTCACGTGAGTAGGTTTATTCAATCAAATTGACTTCATTTAAAACATATTTTCTTTCAGAGCATTATGCACTGACTTTTGCAGCCTGTGATCACATTTATATTTCCACAGTCCCCCTGATTTCTCTGTTGACTCATTAATATTTTTTTTGAAAGAAAAATGAGATTGTATGTGTACATACAGTGTTGCTGTGCACTCGTAAATGACCAAACCTTTTCTTTCAGTGTGAAACTCCACAATCTAGGTGTGATTTTTAATTGCGGTTATATAGTTCCTCTGAAGGAAGAGGGTGGGAATGCTGACGCAAGAAGCTTGAATGCTATCACTGTGATGACAATGTAAAGTATGACTCAATGTTTGGATGCAAGGACTTCAAAATCCTTGTCCTAGTCCCCAGCCCTGCCACGGATCCCCAGGTGACTGCAGGCAGATTGCTTAGTCTCTCTGTGCCTCCGGACCCAGGGAGAGAGAGCACTGCTTGCTTCAGTGCTGCCTCAGTGAGGGTTGCGAAATACTGAGACGCAAACTGGCTGAGAAGTTATAACCCTTCCTGTATTTCACCGCAAGCAAAATCCGTGTGCTGGTGCCCAGCCCCCAGGTGGGCTCTGTGCTGTAAAGAAATGTCGTGCCTGGTTTTCTCATGCCCGGACGGAAGAAACTTGCCCAAGCAGGGAGGGCCGGCACAAAGCATTCCTCCACCGCAAGCCCTGCGGTGGTACCGCTCCGTGGGAGAGGACGTTGGAGAGGAACCGCGCAGCGGAGTCGGCCCACCACAGGAGACCCGGTCTGTGGTGGGACCGCTCCTCGGGTCACCCGTGCTTCAGGCTGCAGGAGCCCTGGGCAGGGCTGGCCCTTGGCCATGGGACCGCGGAGCAGGGGCTTCGGTGTGCTCAGAGAACTGTCCGAGTTTTCTCGCCCTGTGACAGTGAAGGGAAAAAATTCTTTAGACAGGAAGATAAAGGAAACAGTCATCCTGGTTAGCTATATGTATGTTCATCCAGCTGGCCCACCACAGAGGAGGCACCTGCAGTGCCTGCAGGGGTGGCCTTTGAGCTCAGTCTAGTTCCCTATCCCTCAATCCACTCTGAGCCCAGAGCACACCAGCATGGGAGGAGGATGGATGGTCAGGAGTTTGGGCTGAGGTTTGAGATGAAACCCAAGCAAATGTAACAGTGTGCTTGTGTCTGGAATATGCCGGTCATCCTGTTTTGTCTCCCAGACTTGGGCAGGTCCGGTCTGTGAGGCGGCTGAGGAGGAGACAATTGGTTTGTAAGGGGCTAGTCCAGGGTCTTGTCTTGGATGGCCTACCTTTGCCTGAAGCCCCTGCTGGTTGTATTGAAACTCTCCTAAATACTTAATGAGTAACTTGCGCTTTTTGGACCATACTTTTACTCCTTAAGTCATTCCTTTCCTTTTTCCTTCCTTTATGATGATATTTCAGGGTTGGTAATGAGCCAGCTATAACATCAACACCTACAAAATTACCGTGTCTGCTTCTCAGAGTGGGAAGTGACATTAATTTATAAAAAGCAAAAGAAGTCTGTCCATGCATTTTTCCCAGGTGATACTGAAACAGTGCAGTTTACAGCAAACCAAGGGTTAACATCAAAAGTTATTCTATTGTTTATCTTCCAGTTAAAGAGTAACCAGCTTGTGCAGAAAGGAGAATTGGAAAATTGATTGGGCTGTCTAGATTCAGACACATAATTTAAAGTAATCTATATCAAAGTTGTGATTTTACCATATATGCATTCAGAGGTGAGTTCACTGCCTGCAGTTCAGTCATCTATAAAGGTTTACATTGTAGGAGTTATGGACTGCCTTGGTTTTATTAAACCTGAGGGTTTTTTTTTTTAAAGCTATGTGTAATTACTTTAACTGGCTTAATTGTTGCCTTTTTTTTTTTTTTTTTTTTTTAGTTAAGGAAACAGATATCACAATGTTACACAGAGCATAAGAATTTTTTCTGTGTTTTAAGTATAGTGAGAAGTGCTGGTGCATTTTAAAGCATGTGCCTAATCTTGCATTGTTATACACAAATGCAGTGTGCATATATAGTCCTCCCTGGCCTTTCACGTATTTTTTTTTCCCTATTTTGCTGCTATAACTTGAATGTTCTGGGACAAGAATTATAGTTGTCCTGTAATGATTTCAGTTCTATTTACAGCCTCCAAATAAAGGAAAAGCTGCTTATAGTAAAATGAGGATCATTGGTCTTTCAGTAATTAAATAGACTTGTTATACTGCATTAATCCTTTTTGGAACATTTGGAATGACTTCTTAGCACTCACAAACACAGCATTAGGGCCAGCAATTAATCTGTTGTTTGTCTTCCAACATTTGTGTAATGTAAAGCATGTGTGTTCAAAGATGTATTTCACATTTAGGACTAGGATCATTGCAGAGTCAAATAATGATATTGATCATTCAGTAGTGTGAACCAAGATCCAGAATGAAGTTGCAACAATGGTTAGAAGGACTCACACACCACTAATGGCATCCAGCTGAAAGGACTTATGGTGCAATGGTGTTCAATGCTGTCTAGTTTGGGTTCTGCACATGAGAAAAAAAGTGTGAATTATTTGGAGGTAGCCAGAAGCTTTCCTTGTAGGTAGGACAAGATGTAAAGGCTTAACATTTCATCAGGAAAGATCATGTTCAAGAAGAAAAACAGTAGCTTTCTAATGATGAGGGCAGTATAGACTGTGAAACTGTGCTGTTTTTATCAAGGACAGGTTTAGGAAGCATCTAACAAAATGACACACCTAAACTTGATCAAGTTGTCCAGCAGAGAGGTGGTTCAGGTGATCTCTTGATGTCCTTTGTAACCTCAGGGTCCAGTGATGTTAATGCAGTAGTCAAATTTGCTCCTTTTCTGAGCTTTGACTTCACAAATGAGCAAATAAAATCACCTGAACTTTCTCTCAGACTTTTGCAGTTTTGTAATTGCTTTCCTGGACATAGCCTGCTTAGTTTTCTTTGATCAGAAGGGCATACTAATTCTCTTGGTGCTGTGCTGGAGTCCTGTGCTGTACTCCTGCATTGTTCAGCAGTAATTAACTTGAAGCATGGTGCAGAGCATTAGCTTCTGAGCCTAGGTTAGATCAGCAGAAGAGTCTTATGCTCCTGCAGTATACAGTCTTAGAACACATCATCCTATTGCAGTAAGATAAAAGTGTTTTTAAATATAGTCCAGCCAGTTTGACCTTGTCAGAATTCAAGCCATATTAATGGTAACTTGGGCTTGCTGACGCGTTTCACAGTAGGACGAGCATTAACACAGAACTCCCTGTTCCATCTGGTGAGGAACCTACAGAGAGGGCTATACATAGACTTTTTCTTAAATTCCATGTTATGGTATAATGAGATATCCTGTCTTCCCTGTGCTCATGACACATCTCTTGCCATTGATAGGCACCCTGTGTGTGAGATCAACAGACACAGTTAAGAAGAGACACTATAAAGCAAAAATATTAGATCATGTAGATATGACTGCTGATTAGTAATAGTTATGTGTACGGGTTGTATTTTGGGAAGCAGCAATTAGTGACAGTTTTATTGTAGCAAATGTATGTCTGAAGTCCCCAGCTTTCATTGTAATGCCCTGGAAACAGGTGTCAAAATGCATAGAACAGAATGTAATTATTAATCTACACATTGCATGTAAGTTGCAAAAAAGCTCTAGAATTTTTAAACTTGATTCTGCTGAAGTTTGCCTACACGGTATAACACAGTGATATACAAAGGTACCATGGTGAGGTCTGGGCAAGCTCACATGGGTCCTGAAAGCTGCAAAACTGCATTCACACAGCATCTTCATGTGGTTTTATGTACACTGCTCCTGTGGGTTCCCCACAGGATGATGTGGACCTACTCTGGAAAAATATGCCCATTGGAGTAATCATAGTAGGCTCAATTGAACTTCTGTCAGTTATATGTGTGTTTTATTTTCTAATAATAATAATATATGCATATGAGTCTGACCATGTCCATTGACATGGTATTTGGTACGTAGTTTCCAGTTTGAGTGAATGGTGTTTGGCACACGTCCTAGTTATTATGTGTATTATTGACAAAGATGCCTTACATCATTGCTTCTCAAGGCTGGTTTCTGTATGACTGGTAGCACAATGACCTATTTGAAAGTGGCACATAGAATCATAGAATCATTTAGGTTTGAAAAGACCCTTAAGATCATCAAGTCCAACCATTAACCTAACACTGCCAAGTCCACCACTAAACCATGTCCCTAAGTGGCACATCTACACAGCTTTTAATTACCTCCAGGGATGGTGACTCAACCACTTCCCTGGGCAGCCTGTCCCAATGCTTGATAACCCTTTCAGTGACAATATTTTTCCTAATAGCCAATCTAAACCTCCCTTGGTGCAACTTGAGGCCATTTCCTCTCATCCTATCTTCAGCCACCTGACAGAAGAGACCAGCACCCACCTCGCTACAACCTCCTTTCAGGTAGTTGTTCAGAGCGATAAGGTCTCCCCTCAGCCTCCCCTTCTCCAGACTAAACAACCCCAGTTCCGTCAGCCACTCCTCATAAGACCTGTTCTCTAGACCCTTCACCAGCTTTGCTGCCCTTCTCTGGACAGGCTCCAGCACCTCAATGTCTTTCCTGTAGTGAGGGGCCCAAAACTGAACACAGTATTTGAGGTGCAGCCTCACCAGTGCCACGCTGGCATATTTCTCATTGCTGGGTGGCAGACACCTGAGTGGCAGAGTAACTGCATTGCTGGACATCACAGATGATGAGTAAATGTGCCAGCATTTTCCAGCTTCTGGGAGTAAGTGTCTCTACAGAGGCAGCTATCACTCATCAGCTTTTCTGGACTCTGTCACCATTTGACTTCTTGGTAGCCATGGGCTGTGTGTGCCTTCCTGCCAATGGAAACTGCAGCAGTAACCCAGCTCTTGCCAGAACCTGGGGGCATGGGGAGAGTGGGTGAGGTGGGAGAAGACAACGCATGTGGGGCTTGGGAGGAGTGGGCACGGGGTGCAGCAGAGAGTGCCCAAGAGTGGGTGTGAGGAGAGGGTGGTGGAGGACGCCATCTCCATTGCCAGTGGCACCAGTTTTTAAACCCCTGTGCTGCACAGGTCTGTTAACTTCTGAATAGTAGTCTCTCTTCTTCTGTCTCGATGGTAACCCAAAGTTACTGTATACAAAATGTTTGCAGCCCCAGGTTTTGATGTTTGGAGAGGACAACATGCACATCCAATGTTGTGTTCCATTTAGGAAAAACAAAAAAAATAAAGGAGAAAGTAATCTTTTTTTTTTCCCCCTTTCCCCAGTTTTCTAAATGCAAGGGACATTCTTCTTGCATTTTGTACATTAATATAGACCAGGTCTGATCTCTCTGAACCTCATTTGATTTAGGAGGGGTTGCTTTACAGTAGTATAAAGTCCTAATGCTGAATTCATGTTGTGAGGACTGTGTTCAGATTTGTACTGCTTCTGTAAAGGATGCTTGGCCTGCTCAGGAGCTATTCTGGTGTACTGGGTTCCCAGGCAACAAAACTAGAACACGTATGACTGAAGTACTGCAGAATCTCTAGACTGTAGACCTAATCCTGCAAATCCCTATTTACATAAATCCCACTGATTTCAAAGGGTCTGCACATGAGAAAGCAGGTTTTACAGGATCAGGCCATTATTCCTAGAGACCAACATCTGTTGCACCAACTGTGATAATCTCATGACTGTTAAAGAAAAGTCTGAGGAAACATTTTATCTTGGCTAAAAGAAACCAGCAAAAAAGTAACACTGTTACTGTTGCTATAAAGTGGATTATTACCAGAAGTAACTCTCTGTATATGTTGTGTCTCTCCTCTGCTCCTTTCCTGCATGTTTTTATTTACTTCAGATATAATGCTATATGTAGCTGTGTGCTGTTACTGCTGTTCTTCATCTGTGTTGTGTAAAGTTTGTGTGCCAGACCTCAGATATTGAGATATTTTAGATACTGAAAAAGGCCTCTGGCGTATAGGTTAATGGCTGTCCGTATCTTCCTGTGGCGGGTTGACCCTAGCTGAATGCCAGGTGCCCTCCAAAGCCGTTCTATCACTCCCCCCTCCTCAGCTGGACAGGGGACAGAAAACAGAGGGCTCATGGGTTGAGATAAAGACAGGAGAGATCACTCACCAATTACCATCACGGGCAAAACAGACTCAACTTGGGGAAAACTAACTCCATTTATTACCAATCAATCAGAGTAGGGTAATGAGAAATAAACCCAAATCTCAGAACACTTTCCCTCCACCCCTCCTTTCTTCCCGGGCACAACTTCACTCCCGGATTCTCTACCTACCCCCCCCAGTGGTGCAGGGGGACAGGGAATGGGGTTTACAGTCAGTTCATCACATATTATTTCTGTCGCTTCATCCTCCTCAGGGGCAGGACTCCTCACACTCTTCCCCTGCTCCAGCGTGGGGTCCCTCCCACAGGAGACAGTCCTCCATGAACTTCTCCAACGTGGGTCCTTCCCACGGGCTGCAGTTCTTCACGAACTGCTCCAGCATAGGTCCCTTCCATGGTGTGCAGTCCTTGAGGAGCACACTGCTGCAGCGTGGGTCCCCCACGGGGTCACAAGTCCTGCCAGAAAACCTGCTCCGTGGGCTCCTCTCTCCACAGATCCACAGGTCCTGCCAGGAGCCTGCTCCAGCATGGGCTTCCCATGGGGTCACAGCCTCCTTCGGGCACCCACCTGCTCTGGCGTGGAGTCCTCCACGGGCT
>NW_010972590.1:1201237-1220706 GCF_000737465.1 Haliaeetus leucocephalus
AAGCCAATACACTTGCTTTTGGAGTTATTGGAAACTGAGAAAGAACAATAAAATTTTAAGGTATTTTGGGTCTCACAGTTCAAGTCTATGCTAAGTTTTGGCTTTGGCCAAATTAACTGAAGCAGTACATTTGAGGAGTTCACTGTGGAAGAGTGGATAGTCAGCTGGTAAGACTGCAAGGAAGAAAGAGGTCTGAGAAAGAGCAGATGGGGGTCATGTTGGGAAGAGTAGAATCCACTTCCTTTGCTCTCTGAGCACAGAGACACCTGCATAGTTGGGGTAGCACTTGCTGCAGCTGGAGTGGAATATCTTTTGTGCCTTCTACTTGGAGGTCTGCTGTGGAAAGAGCAATAGGCTGCTGCCTTACCTTGGTTGACTCCCAGTTCCTGCAGGCCTGGGTTTGTAACACACAGGAGTGTGTGAAGTCATAGTGCTGGGCTCATTTGACGCGCAGCCTGGATATTTCATGTGTATGTTTGCTGCATGCCTTGGGCTGGGCAGCTGAAGATTCAAATGAGATGTTATTCACTGTCCTTTGCAGCACAGATGATATAAGAAAACAGCTGTAGAAAATACAAGACAAAGAGCGTGGCAGATCAGCTGGGCCATTTATGTGGTGGGGGAAACACCTCCCTGAAGTCCAAAAGTGACGGGAGTCTACATCAATGATACAGTGTATGCACAATAGTTCTAGCCTCTCCCCCATGTTTTGGGTTCCCTGCACTTAAAATTTACAGTCAGTCTGCACATGACAAGGACAGTGGTCTGGGATTTCCATGAGCCATATAATGGGCAATAACATACTGCTACCCATGTCAGCAGACCAATGGAAAAAAAGAGGCAAGATGGCAAATATGCTGGAAGTGCCCTCTTACTGTCAGAAGCCGTGGAGTTGGTGGACAGAGGCATGCTATTCCTCTAGACTATAGTATATCCTTGAAACTTTTCCAGATCATTTTGGCTATTTCAGGTGAAATACCCTTTCATCTCACTGAAATTAGTAAAATAATGTTCAAAGCCTAATAGACAAGGCTTGCAGGGGGGACACACCTGTGTTTTTACTGATAAGCAAAAGCTAGAATAAAAATGAAGACTGCGTGCAGTTCAAATTGGGAATGTAACATGTTCAAAGATGGTGCTTGTATTCACAAGCTGTAACTTTACAGCATCTTTTCTTCTCAGTATCTTTTCTGGTTATTATCAGTCAAGTTTCCTTAAGTGTGCAAGATTCATAACTAAGCAGGCTTTTAATTAGGGGAACAAATGCTTTCCTGTAGGTTTTTCTTCTATGTCACCTGTATCTCCACACTGTAGTTAACCCAATTCCTCCTTCCCTATCATAGGCCCACATTTTCCTGTATGTTTTAGGTTGTGAAGTCATTGGGAGTTATACTATTAATGATTTATAATGAGATTGAACTGTTCCGCTTTGCTCAGAAGTAATTGCTTTTGTGAAGCGGACAGTACTTTTTAGTGTGTATTTTCTAGATTTTATATTGAGCTCTGTGGAAGATCAGACCTATGCTAAGTGTTCAACTTAAATCAACTTAAAAAAATGCAGACTAGAGAGGATTGTCAACTGAAATGGCAAAATGTAAACCTCCAGGGAAGTGGTCTTGGGACTGAATGCAAAACAACTTACATGTTTATTTTCATAGACATTAACATGAAAGGTTTGGGGAAAAATGACAGGCAAAATCTCTATAAAGTTTAATTATATAGAAAAAAAAATCAAGAGAACCCTCGTGCTAATTTTCTGTATTGAGAGATTGTCATCTTCATTTGCTAGGAGCAATTAGTTAATTCAGTCAGCAGATTTTTTTTGGAACTGCACAGAACAAGTATCCTCAAAATAGCAAGTGTATAAGGTCAGTTTGCTCAAATGCAATTACGCATGCTATTTCACCTGCCTTCCCTGCCTCAACCCCCAAGGAATACTGTCAGTTCTTTAGGGTCTGAATCTTTTGTTTGCATTAAGTTAAATCCAAATATTGTGAAAAACATTTGTAGTCCTTTTAAATTTCACTGGACTTTTTTTGTTGTTTTGGTTTCGAGGTTTTTTGTTTTTTTTTTTAATATCTTAGAATGATCCTTGACAGGATTTGCAAATATAACATTACAGCAGATTGTGGCAGCATGGGAAGAAGGTGAAACTGATTCTAAAGAAGAAAGAAAATAATCAGTTAGTTTTGAAGATAGTTAATTGGTTTTTTTTAGAAGACTACTTGTAACAAGTGATTCCTTGTTGCATTCTCCATAGTCTTCTATATTGCAATCTCATATCTCAGGAGAAGTAATGTTCTTCATCAGAGCCAATGTACCTCATTAAGTCATTAAGATAACAGGATGTCCTGTCATTCTGCTGTGTTGCAGGGCTCTTGCTGAAGGTGAACACCTTTGGAATGCAAAAAGAGTTTTGCATTATTTTCTTTTTAAAATAACACACTGTCTCCTGGCTACCTAAGTGAAACAACAGTTATATATATAAACATGTTACTTTATCTTGCTGCTTCTAGAAATGCTTTTACACAGATTTGAAACTTGGTGCCTGAGAGGAGAAGGAATGTAGGTTTTTGAGATCAGTGTCCTCCTGTGCCTCAGTTCAGCACCAAGCACAGCAGGGTCTTCATCCCTGTTGAGATCGTAGTGTGTAGTGATATATCAAACCCTCAGTGTGGAGTCTCTGTGCTAAAGCAATACTTGGCACACTACAGCTGCATTCCAACCTGCAGACTGTGATTCTCAGCACTTTCATATTGCTAGATAAAACAAATCATTAAACTGATTGGGTCTGTTCATTTGTGATAATGTATTTTGAACACACATTCTAGAGGTCTTTCTGTATGAATAAGAAAATACTTTTTCACAAGCACGAAAAGATATGTATGTTCTACATCACATTCTTTACACCAGCTGTTGCATTTGTGTATCTTACCTCTGGCACTAAAATCTAAAGTCAGTGGAGAAATACTGGTCTCATGCTTGTAAATGCTTAGATTTTTAACTTTTTCTTTTTCCTCTGATAGTTGTCAAAATACCTGTCAATAGAGGAAACCCTGGAAAGCAGCTAAGGTTTTATTTTAGAAAAACAGATTTCTGTTATTTGTAGTGAACACTTAAATTTCTTAATCTTTATAGCTGTTACAAGAGCTTAATACACCAAACCAGATAGCAGGAGACATTGTAGATAAATGCACTTATGCTTTCAACGTTATTAAGAGAGAAATTAAATAGTTTTTGATTAAATTTTTCTTGTTTGAAAGAAAATAAACAAGCTAAAACATATGTATAACTTAAAGGATGAGTTCAGACTACTTGGTTGTGCTGGGAATGCCTGGTACTCTTTGAGAATTCAGTAGATGGTGCTTGTTCTTGTGATGCTGTCATTGCTATTGATGCAAATAGGATAATCTGTAAAAGTCTCTTAATAAATTTGTAGTGGTTCTAAAATGGCAATATCTGTTTCTTCATTTTTTAATTTCAAACCCCTTCAGACACAGGTATGAGCTTTTGGTTTTGACTGTCAACATGAATAAATGCATAGGCTTCAGAAGCAAGAATATCTAAAAGACTGTTTTTCAATCTGTAGCGTACAGATTACCCAGTTAAGTAATCTGCTGTCTGTCCCTGGAATCATATTGAACAGTGTGTTTAATAGCCTTTTAAATTAAACATTTAATTACAAAATTACATGGTTGCTTGTAAGAAATGATGAAGATTATTAGTATAGTGTTCATTGATAAAAAGTGTTTGGGTAGCATGGGCAATTCTTTTGTAGGCAGTTCAAACTCTCTGTAGAGGAAGTGAAAATATTACACAATTCAAGAGTATATTTCTATCAGAACACTTAAGAGGTTCGTCTTGGAAACCACAGAAGTATGACTTTGGCACAGCTTTAATCCAGATAATGGTATCAAAATAAAAGTGACTTACAGACTTTATGAGTTGAAGACACTTTTTTTTGCTACGCAAAGTAAATATTTGAACATGCATGGCAGGTTATATCCTCACACATTTGTTGAAAAGTGAGAAATCTGAGGCATTTCAGCAAGTCCAGATTTTTAGGAAGCCTCTGCTTTATAATATGAATGCATTTGTTCATGTGAATGAAATGAACTTTTGGCCCGGAGCAAATTAGTGTAAGCCGTAAGTGACCCTGATGTGCTTTCTGGCATGATCTTTATTATTGCTGTGGTTGGCTTTCCTTTTGGTGTTTTTAGATTTTTTTGCCTCCTTTACCTATACTGTCAAAACACGATTATTTGTAGTGCGTATTTTCACTAATAGCAATTTATCTCTGCATGGTTTACAGAGAGAGTCAGAAGCCAACCACTATAATTACATCCATGTTCCTAGCTTAGCAGCAAGCTAGGAAAGTGAAGTTAAAGTATGCCATTGATGCAGTACATCCAGTAAGAATTACAGAGTAAAATCATTGCTATACATTCTTTTGGTTTCATGATAATTGTTACTTAAATTTGGTTTTGGGGGGTTTACCACTGTCTGTTATGTTTATGTGACCACATAAAGAGCACTTAAGCTCTGTGTTTTGTGACTTTCTTCATGTTGTATTTATTTACCACTTATTCCTTTTGACTCAGCAAAACTGTAAATTACAGATAATAACTTTCTACAGTAACCTGGCATTTGTGCTGTGTGGAACCAGTGCAGTTTTTACCACTGGTGATGCAAGTATGTAAGCAAGGTTACAGCACGTATGTCAAAGTTCAACTGTGAAGTGTCATAGCTGCTATTCTCTATGTGGCTTACTTTCTAACATTTGTTAAACATATTTAAATAAGGCAACTGCCTGTAAGGTTGAAATGAGTATAATTAAGACTAATGCACAACAGGTTTTCTGTAACAATGGAAGTCTTAATGTTTAGGGATTCAACTCAATTGCACAGGTGCATTTACAGGTATAATTATTTGTTGTTATTTGGCAGTTAGATTTGAATGTTCTTTGAGTACGTAGAATATAGTTTATTTGCTGTGGTTCATGTTTTTTTCTTTCTCCTTGCCATAATCATGCAATTATTTAAATATTATTTTCTTATCAAGGCAGACTTGGAATTCAACAGAAGAAATATTTAATTTCCTGAACATCCCCCCCTCGCCCCAAATGTGAAAAGATTAAAATCTCTCATAATTTATATTATGAAAAAAGTTTAGCCAAACATGGGAGAGTCGTGCAGACACACGAGAGACAGGTCTAAGTGTACTGAAGCTACTGAAAGGTCTAAGTGTATTTGACAGGCAGCAAGAGGTCTGTAGAAAATACAAAGCTTCTTTGATTAAGGTATTAAGCAACTTTCCTTAAAGAAAAAATCAACAGCAAATTGGAAAGGAAACTCTAACATCCAGTGTCTGATCCCTGTGCCCACTCTAATGTGCCCTATTACTGTGTTCTCAACTATTTAAAGTTAGGGCTGGTTGCCTGCCCACATTTATCAGTATGCTTCCTGTTGGTTCTCCGAGACTCCATCAGACTCCATTTTGCATTAGTCTTGTGTGGTACTATCTTGTTGGCATCCAGTTTTAGAAGGTAAAACACAATTACATTTTTAAGGATGCTTTTGGGCGCTGCTGTGAAGTGTGCTGTAGCTGGGCATTTTTGTCACAACCTAATTCTTACACAAAGAAGTCTGAGCTCACCTTCCAAGGAAGTGGTTTGTGCTAAAGTGGATTAGACAGTAGTTACATTAAGAGAATTGAGGCAAGATTAGGACATATTTATATGGTGTTTTGTAAGCAGACCCTGCAAAGCCAGCCAAGCACATTGTAGCAACTACAAGGCACTCAGTTCTGGCCAGCTGGCTCATGGCACAGTCAAGGCTTGCATACAGCTGCCTGCAAAATACCGTGTAAATACATCCATACTTGTAATAGCAATGTGAACAGGGGAGTGGTCAACACTGACCTCTCAAATAGCTCCTTTCCAGCTCAAGTGACAGGGATGAGGCAGGCCATGTGTCAGGGGAGGGTGATGGTGTTGCTTTTCAGATGCAGCTTGTGTCTTCTAGTGGGCTTACTTTGAAGTACCCAGCTGCCACTTAGCAATGTAGCCCACCCTTGTAACGTGACCTAGCACAGCAGCAGCAGCAGCAGGGGTGGCTCCAGCTAATTATCTTCCCTCTTTGCAAGACCTGGTTACCTGTTTGCAGTTTACATGGAAGGACAGAGGGATGGGCTTGCTCTAGACTACTTTGTTCTCTGTGTTCCCTAGTTGTAGAGCTTCCTTGTTTAATTCAATCTGTAGCTCCCCTGATTTTTTGGAAAGTTTGTAAAAAAGCAGAATAAACCTAACTTCCCATTACTTTCAGAACAGAGTACTTTATTTTTTATTAAGTTATGGATGCTTTTGATTTAAAAGGTCTTGGTTTCTACTGGCAATGATTGCAACATTACTTTTTTTGTTTCAAAACAGTCCTTGAAAACTTAACATTTGGAGAGACAGAGGAGAATTTACCAGGATTTAACCTCCACTTTCCCTCTGTTCCTACCTCTGTACTCTCCAAACACTCGGTTTTCATTTGATGGAAAATTGTTTCAAAAATGTTTATTGTCATAGTAAAATAAGAAGAATAATGTGAAATAGTTGAATACCCCAGGAAATAACAGTGATTTTTCTCAATTAATATTTGTCATAGTATTTAGTGTGGTCATTCTTTTTTAGGGTCTGAAAGGAGACGCTCAGATTTAACATGTGTACCTTGTTAGCAATGTTTTGACAAATAGCAGCAGCTGTATAAACTAATCTTTCTGTAGCTTTCACACATGGGATTCAATTAACAATGAGCCACTGTCAGTATCTAATCCTTTCTATTTTTTTTAAAAGTTTCCTGGTTTCTGTACATTTTTCCATGTGTAACTCAACTATTATTCTTACCTATAAACTGAGGAAAGTGACAGACTGTAAATGGACTGACCTTGCATGACATGTTATATGTGATTTATAGAAGACGATGGCACTTGTGTTTATATTCCTGGTAAATTCAGATTAAAGTGAAGATTAAAGTCTGTTATTTGCAGAATGTTGTAATGACTGCAGAATCTAGAATAAAGCTTTGTTTGAAATTCATGTGTTTCAAGCTCTGAAGTGTAGAGAATCAAGAAGTATTGCCCTAGGTATGTCATTCAATCTTGTGGTAGTACTAAGAGGAAAAGCTCTGTGGGTGTTGTTTATAGTAAGCCTGTGAACCCATACTTTGTATTGTGCAAAAGTCTGTATTTATGTATGGCACAGTCCAGGCATAAGACTTTGATATTCCAAATAATTTTGCCTTTAACTAATTTCCAAATGGATCTGTGGCCAGACATTGAAGTATTAGGGAATTCTACAGTGGGACTTTTGGAATTTTTGAGGTGTCTTAGAATAACAGCAAGTACAAATGCAAGCTCCATTTTAAATGCACTTGACATCTGAACCTTCCATTTGAAATTCCTGCACTAGAATTATCTAAAGAGGACATTCTGGAAGTACAGGGGCTTCTTGTCTTTGGCAAGTGAGCAGGAAGATGGCAAAAGGATATAAAGACAGAGCCCAAACAATGTGTCATTAATTTTTTCTTTCACCTAGTAAAACTTAAGTAAAGCTTGAATTGCTAATTTCAGAGTAGGCTAATGTCACTACTTGCCAAATAGTACATGCTTGTGCATCTGTCTAATCCGTATTTGAAAGCCACAAACAGAAGCACATAATTTGGCACAGCACCAGAAGCATGCCTCGGCACACTTCTGGAGATTCTTCCAAATGACTTACTGATTCAAAAATTCTATACTGTTTGCCTGTGCATGCGCGCTGAGTGGCTGGAGGAATTTAGTTTGAATTCTGCCAGAAAACTGTGTGCGTTACGTTTGAATTGGTGATATGGTGATTATGTGTCCCTACTACTTTACCAGGAGTTCTCAGTGTATTATGAAGTTTTCTGTTGTTTTTTTTTCTTGGTGTTTTTTTTGTGGTGTGTGTGTGTGTGCAAGGAATGGTGGTGTTTCCACTAACAGAAAATTCACAGAGACAATGTACATGAGATGGGCTGGTCATAAAGAGTGCTTGTTAGTCAGAATTGCTTTTTTTCAGCTACTTTGTTTTCTACTATTTCTTTACTCTCTTTCTGTTGAATTTTTAAAATAGGGGATTGACTAGTGCTTAGAGACCTCAAAACTAGAGTAGAAACTCCTCTATAAAATAAATTCCACAGTCAAGAAATCAGTTTTTTTCCTCCCATAGTAACCATTGTTCCTCATGTTAATCCCTTTAGGCTCTGGCACTTCTTCTTTTATTTCACAGTGAAGTGTTTCAAATATTCAGATAAATTTAAGGGTGCAACTCCATGAAACAGCTGAGATGACCTCATGAATAGCTGCTGCAAAAAGGGGCCCTTCCCCACCAGTCCCCTCCACCCAGCCTCCCACAGAAACCTTCTCTTGCCCTGGCGCTGGTCTGGTTGTTGTTTGTCTCACCACTTTGCTGATCTCTATTTCATGCTGGCAGGAAGTATTTAGGTGGACAGGGGATGAACCTAGTCTGGGAACTGATCTGGTTAAAATATTAAATTTAAAAAACAGATCTAATGTTCTAACAGTTTGAAATATAATGCAGTGAAACGTAGCACAAAAGTAATCAGCCATTTCATTTTTTTGAAGGGGCTTGAGTTTGTCCTTTAGTTTTAAAAGAGTAATCTTGCTTCTTTCATGTTTCTTTGCCACTCTAGATGTAAATATACAAAATCTTAAGCAATTTATTCTGTAGTAGTTATTCCAGTATAAATTACTGTTGTGGGCACAGGTGTTTTAGAAGTGAAAAAAGATGCTTTAGAAGAGGAAAAGATGCTTTTATTCCAAAGCAAGCTTTCCAAAGGGGTATTATATTATACCAGAATAGCTGTTCTGGTAAATTTGCTATGCTGGACAAATCCTTTTGTGAATTAATGTATTTTTTTATAAGCTGGCTTTTAGTCTGGACACTACTACTAGGACAGACAGGCAAGTATAGCATATTCTGTTACACCAAGAAAAAGACTAAGCCCGTTTTGTGTTTTCACAGTGTGGTAGGTTACCCTTGGCTGGCTGCCAGATGCCCATCTTTCTCACTCTGCCTCTTCCACAGGACAGGAGGGAAAATAAGGCAAGACGGCTGGTAGGTCGAGATAAAGACAGGGAGGTTACTTACAAATTACCCTCATAGATAGAACAGTCTCAGTTCGGGGAGAATTTATCTAATTTATTGCCATTAAAATAGAGTTGAATGGTGAGAAACAAAGAAAAAACTTTTCCCCTTGCCTCTACCTTCTTCCCAGGCTCAAGTTCACTCCTTCATTCCTGACTCCTCTACCTCACTAGACTGCTGGCCCTAGTGGTGCAGGGGATGGGGAACTGGAATTGCGGTAGTCCATAATAACTCCTCTCTGCCTCTCCTTTCTCCTTTTCCCCTGCTCAAGTGTAGATCATCTCCACAGAGTACAGTCCTTTAGGAAATACCCACCTGCTCTGACGTGGAGTCCTTCATGGGCTGCCGTGTGGACGTCTGCTGTGGCATGGTCCTCTCCACAGGCTTCGGGGAAATACCTGCTCTACCGTGGTCCTGGAGCACCTCCTCCATATCCTTCTTCTGTGAACTTGGTGTTTGCAGGGCTGTTTCTCACACTTTTTTTCCTCATTCCTTGCTGCTTTGCCCTTCCTAAATACATTTTCCCAGAGGCACTACCAGCTTGGCTGGGGGTCTCAGCTGTGCCCTGCAATGGGTCTGTTGGAGTTGGCTGTAGCTGGCTGTGTCTGGCACGGGGCAGCCCCTAACTCTTCCACAAAGGCCACCCCTGCAGCCCCCCACTGCCAACGCCTACACCCACTACACTCAGCATTAGAGGGTGTTCTTTCCTGTTGGAAGAAGAATCCATTCACTGCATATGCCATGGGGCATTAAGCCTTCCCTTAACAGCTAACAAAAAAGGAAGTGAGACACTCCTGTTCTTCCTTCACACTTCTTTCAAACCTACTGCATTAAGCTAAGCATATATCAGATATGCAAAGCAACTGAAATGCATTCTGCAAGGAATTTCTTAAAGACTTGATATGGAAGAAAAAGGCCTTAACAATTACACTCCCTGCTTTGAGCACAGTTTTCAAACATAGCTCCACGTGTAAGGAAGATGAGACCTGTCAGCAGTTGCCTCAGCTGAGGTTTTGGGTGAGCTTAAATCATGGAGGTGTGAGTGAAATCTGTGTTAGTATAGGTAAACAGCTATTTGGCACCTGTGTGGGAAACTGTGGTTTAGTATTACAGGACTGATCTGTTAATTGCAAAACTTTTGACATAAAACTGCGTTTGCCTACTTCATGTTGTGGTTGGAGGCTCCAAAACTAAATGCCACCATTCTTCATGCCAGCACTTTCTTCCACCCCTTCCCCTCCCCGAAACAATAGAGAAATTGCAATTTTAGGACAGTAGTCTGATATATTTATTATCCTTCAAATGTGTTT
Source organism: Haliaeetus leucocephalus (assembly GCF_000737465.1). Classification (NCBI taxonomy): domain Eukaryota; kingdom Metazoa; phylum Chordata; class Aves; order Accipitriformes; family Accipitridae; genus Haliaeetus; species Haliaeetus leucocephalus. The sequence goes on from NW_010972590.1 coordinate 1,211,717, forward strand.
AGGGTTTTCTCTCTGTATGGAAAGCAGTTTAAAGTAAGCTAAATAAGCACAGCTGCAAACTTAACTACTCTCTTCTACACTCCAGTAACAAGTTTGTACCAGCTCTTGGTGTGAACATTTTCAACTTGTGCTGAGTGCCTTTGTGCAGGGATATTTATTGCATTGGCAGAGTTTAGTAATATGATGGCATTGCTAATTCTGGACAATGTTGCAGTGATTGCCCAGTGTAGACAGACCGTTAAATGAAATACATCTCGGAAGCCACCATATTTTCCTGTGTAAATGATGTGGATGGGCTGCTGAAGAGAGAATTCAGCTGTTTATATGTTGTGCATATTTGGGACTTTTTAAAAGAAGGCTAAAAACTGACTTATTTACTCTAAAATTCCATTGACAATGCCAAGAAAAAAATTTAGTAATTTTTTTCTTAAACATTTATATAGAAAAGAAGTTCCTTAGTAATGACTTCTGTGACGTTAACAATTAATCATCAGCAGAATTGGAATTAAAAATTTTAGAAGTACATGAAAAATATCATGAAAATGAACATTATAATTAATGCTATTCTACAGTTACAGGATCACAAAAATGCATCCAATATAATGAATACAATTTTTATATCTATCCCTAACTTCAAACCAGGGAAATTAATTTCCTGAGATAAATTTCTATTAAAATGTTAAAAAAGATTGGCTCTTGGCTTACTTTTCCAGTTTAGTTTATTCAGGAAGTTTTTCTATGATCGATAATAAATGCAATACACGTGTTTGGACCTGTGTATAGATTTGTCAAATACTCAAGGATCCATTTTCATTTTGCACACACCCATTCAGAGTGTAAACCGTCTGTCTTAGCTCCTATCAGGCAACTGTCAGGAACTTGGGTTCTGTACAAACAATTCTCTGGGAATTTGGGTCAGGTTCTTCAGTTTCATTAGTGAGCTCTTCGTTAATTCCTGCCTGAATGGAGGTCAAAGGCAAAACTCCTTTGGACATCAGTAGGTGCCTCAGCTGCTCAGCTCTCAGACTAAAACTCTTAATATGTTTGCTTACCTCCCAGTCGTGGCTTAATCATGTTTGTAAGACACTTTGAAGCACTTGGATAAAAAGCAGTGCGGTGGTTATCAGTACAAAACCTGCAATTCTCTGTGGTTATTGCATTGTGCTGTCTTGGAGACTGCTGTATTACCTTGTTTCTAAAATAGGAAATTACTGTGGTATTTCAGAGGTTGCAGGTTTGGAAGTGTCAAAGAAATCCTTATAAGGGGTATATGTAAGAGGCCAGAAGCTATGGAACAGGTTTTTAAGTGTTCTGTGTTCTGTTTTGGCTTGCTGATTGGGTGCAAGTTTTTCAAAATTTTACCCTTGCAATATTAATTTTAAGCTGATGGAAAAAAAGATATTTTTCTTGAAGTCTATGAAATTAAAATAAAAATTAGGCATTCCGGTAGACCAGCAAAAGAGATGAAGTTCTGTGCTCACATGAAATAATAAAATCTTTATTTTTAGGGGCTTCATTGTCAATACATAAGTCCAGTTTTGTACATGTTGTTTTCTGTTCTCAATTATGCCTAAAATCTTCTAAGTGAATTGTCAGCTGGGGGAAAATTGGGGGAAAAAAGGCTTCTGTCGTGTCCAAAAATGAATTTGCAGTTCTGAGTAAAGCACTGATGCGTCACTCTGGGATAACGGAGTCCAGCTGCTTTATTGCACAGACAGAGAGGAAGAACGATCCCACAATGGGTGGTATAGTCTAACAGTAGACAACTGTTGGCAGTAGTGCCACATTTGGCACTGACAGAGTTTTGGTTTGGCTTAATGACAGCGAGCTACATTGCTTTTTAAAATAATTTTGGCACCCAGCACCAGAAACATACACCCTGTTGGTATAATCTGTAACTGAGCGTGATTCAGAACAGAAATAGAAAGTGTAGTTACAGGCAGGACAACACATTTGGACGCTTCTTATCTAGCAGTGGTGGAATGGCTGTTACAGCATCTCCTTGTCTTTGGCACTGAAGGATGCTGTATCAAAAGGCATAATGTATGAAAACATGAAGAAACAGTCCCGTCCCCGCCCCCCCCCCCCGACAAATGCAAACTGCAAACCCAAAGCCCCCATACTTGGAGGTTTTTTTCCTTTTTATTCTGTGCTAGTGCTGGATGTCCCCCTCTCTGCTGTCCTGCAGTTCAGAGGAGGGCTGTGGCAAGGTTGCCTTCTGCAGTGTTCCTTCCAAGCACTGTTGTGGTTGGAGCACACACTAATTAATGATGTTGAGCACGGACAAGTATCAGTCTGAAGATGGTAAAAACTGCCACCAAAAGACTAGGAGCTACCACTGTGATTAACCAGTTAAAGTCTGGAATGAAAGTTTTGTCACTAGTGCCTGCCAAAGAATGGGGTCTCACTGGCGTAAAAAGAGTAGACTGAGGGTTTAGTCTGGTTTCTGGTGGACTGGTGTCTGTTTTATAGAAAAACGCCACTGAAATGGTTGATAATCTCAGCAAAGAAACCCAAGAATGAATAAGCATGGTTAACTGAACAATCGTTCCCTCTTTGATGTGGTTCCTTTAGAAGATCATTAAGGGACATTGATAGATCAGTGAGGTGAAACTACTGCACCTGTTTGTGTGTGAGTTGCTCTGTAGTTGGGGGATTCAAGCCATTAGCAGGCCTGTTTTATGTGCTACTTTTACTTGTGTGTTACACTCCTTCTCCCCCACAAAACCCTGAATAAACCAAGTATGTATTGCATTTGGTCCTTTTCTATGAAATCAAAACTGCTGTAGGAGCCCTGAGGTATTGGAACTGCTGTCGACAAGTTTCATGATGAGTGGCTGCAGAGATGTAAGTATTTGCAGTACCGTCTCTAGTTCTTCACTTTCAAAGTGACTTACAGCTGGATGGACAGATAATGGAAAAGAAAGTTGCTCAGCATTGTTCACACGAGTAATGTTACTTACAAAAGGCTGGATAATAAAGCATTTTCAGTCCAAACCATATTGAATACCCAAAGTGGCACTTTTAGAAATAATATTTCCATATAAAGGAGGAGGATAGCATTTATAAAATTAGGAGGAATTCTGTGGACCACATTTGTCAATAAAAATTTAAAGAGGAAGAGGTAATCACAGGACTTTTTTCTTGTTTGTGTGGTGTTTTTTTTTCTCCTGGTTGCATGTTAATACTATTGCTGCTAACAATGTCTGCAGCTACAATTGGTTTTGAGCAACTTTGTGTGGCTCTGGTTTTTGTTTTTTTTTTCCTGCTTTGTTGCACAAAATGTCACTGCTTGTCCATATAAGCACTTTCTTGATCAGACACCCTTGCACCTTCAGATACGATCTGGAATTCATTGGCTTATCTCTTTAATGCCATTGGAGGTGAAAAAAAGGCTGTTTCCCTCTTGCTAATTATGGTGAAGTGCCACATTATGTTGTATTGTAGTTAACAACTTCAGGGGCGCCGAGAGCCTTCAGTTTTGCCTCTTGGGAGTGGGACTTTTCCTCTTTCGCTCAGCTCCAGGAAACTTGGAACATTTGTATTTTCAAGACCACATACCTTTGGGAAGGAAGCAGGGGTGGAGATGTGTGCAGAGATTAAGTGGATATGAGAAGCAGTGTGCTTTGTAAAGATCTAGGAACAGCAGAATTTTGAGAAAGACACTCTCTCTGGCATGTCCATTGGCATTTTAAAGAGTTCAGTGACAATGTTGCTAAATCTAGCAACCTGTCAGAAAGTTCCATGTAGAGCTGTTTTTCCCTGTGTGGTTGTCACCGACCACACTTTTTTGCATACCGTTCTCTTGTACTTTAGCATACATAATGTGTATGCAATGTGTGTGCCTGTGTGTGTGTTTGTGTGCAGTTGCACAAGCTTTCATATACTCTAGCTGTGTTTTTCTAGAATACATATTTATTATTCATCATGGTAAGGGAATTCTGTAACTGTGTGAGCTAGTTATTAGAAAATAACCTGAAAAATATTTTGACCAGTTTAGCATTAACTCTTCCCACTCTGATGTTGCATATGCAAGTAATAGTCTGGTTTTAAATTTGGACCCATAAATTCTGTGCCTCTACTTACTTTAATTTCTGATGATGTAATATTTTGGGAAAAACAGATAGAGCATTCAGATGAAATTCAGATTTACTAGGTATTTTGTAACTTGATGGTACCACTCAAACTTTTGTCACGCACACTGTTGTAAATTCAGTTAACAGTGTACCAGTTGAGAACAAATTTTCCTTCTTCCCTCCCCTCCCCTTCCCTCCCCTTCCCTCCCCTCCCCTTCCCTCCCCTTCCCTTCCCTTTCCCCTAAACATATTAGCTCAAGGCCAGATTCAGTATGCTTCATAGCTACGCTTTAGTGCTTCTGCAGGGCAACATGTCCTACAGCAATATATACTTTGTGGGTTCTTACAGTAAGAACAGAAGCAGTACATTCCTGGAAATTGAGTTAATCATGTTTGTATCAGTGAATAAAAACTGTACATGTATAATTTTTCCTTTTTATCAAATAGTCCCTTAAACTAAAATCAGTGAGAATCCCGAGGGTACCATGCTCTTCCTTGCTTTATTTCTTCACAGTTTTCCTGCTGTTTTTTTGTGGTGTGAAGGAGCAGTATATGCATGTGGATCAGACAGGGCAGGAACAGGTTGCAGGGACAGCAGTGCAAAAAGTTCTGTGGCAGGGAGTATGAGTGTAGCAGGGAGGAGTACACTTAGTTTTTGTATCTACAGACCTAATACTACTGTGAAGGAAGCCATAGGCTTCAATACCAACACATCAAGTCCCCAGTGAAGAGGATTTCTCAAAAAGTGGACCCTTTGAGAAGACTGAATGTGAGACTCATCCTCCCAGGCATATAAATCTGTGCGGAACAGCCTGTGTGATGAATATGTTTCCTGTTTCTGCTTTATTCTGTTTCTGCAGCACTGACACATTCAAGTGATAGTAATTTATTTTCTAAGATGAGTATCAGTCCTCTTATTTAGCAAAAGCAAAGCTGGGACTACCTTTTTAATATTTACTTTCTTTTTATGCCTTTCAACCTTGGGGTAAATGAAAAAGTTGAATAAATCAACCAAAACCTTTTGAATAGGAAAAAAACATAACTGAAGCCCTATGCCTGGAATTGTTCCAGGCCAGGTTGGATGGAGCTTTGAGCAACCTGGTCTAGTGGAAGGTGTCCCTGCCCATGGCAGGGGGGTTGGAACTAGGTGATCTTTAAGGTCCCTTCCAACCCAAACCATTCTATGATTCTATCATTCTATGAAGTATAAGCAAATAAAAGCAGGCAGGTAAAATGAGGTTCCAAAATGGTTTTCTCAATAATTAGCATACATATTACTTAAACAATACGAAGAGGCTAGACGACCAGTATCATCTTGTCTGAAAGTTAATTCTACAGTATTTTTTCACCAGAAGTAAAGCTGGAGGTCTTTATATGCAAAGGGTGGTGGTTGCTACTAACACAGTGAAAAATACACACTAATGGGAGAAATGGTGTAGGTGAAGCTGACCTGTAACAAGTAATATCCCATCTACTTTTGGGGTTCTGTTTTGTGGCTTACTTAGAAAATGTTTTCTGTTCCTCTAACTGAATAAAAAAAAAGTACTTGTGATAGAGACATTTCTTGAAGGTGGACTCTTCATAACAGGGAAGTTAACTCGGCTATTCTGTGTGCTGTTCTGGAGGAAGTGCTATTGACAAAGAAATGAGTTGGGACTAACGCGAGACAAATACTTTTCCAACATTTATGTATTTAGTGGCCGACATTTTTGCTCACTAAACTTAAACACAATGCCTGAAAGTATTAATGGTTTGTTTAGCTATCACTTAATTTTGATAATAAAAAAGTCTGAGAATTATTTAAAATTAATTAGCCTTCAATTACACATTGCATTTAGGAAGCACTTTTGAGAGTGAAGTACACAGTGAGGCACAGGGCTGTGTCTTTTACAGAGAAAACCCGTTATTCTTTCCAGAAAAGTGCTACAAAGTACAGAAAATGCATGCCATGTCTATGAATGCTAAAGACCTTTAGAAGTGTAACAAGTGAATGCATGATTTAACCTTTTCAGTTGAATTCATACTTGTGATTGAAAGAAACTATCGTCCAATAGCTTCGATAATCAGATTAGTAGGCAACATCTGAATATAAAGTGTGGCAGTGCTTTATCCTTTACAGCCTGAAATTAGTGGAATCTTACTTGCAGATATTTCACATTTTGAAAATTCTATTTCTTTCGTTATTTGCCAGAGAGTTAAAGTTTGGCTTAGACATTAAACATTTTTTCCACAGTATTTCCCCTACCTTAGTCCTTCTTAAGTGTGCTCCAGTCTGAAAATATATCTTAACTAAAGATAATGTGTGTTACATTTGGAGTAATTGAATTGGGGTGGGGGGAAGATGATATGTGCACATCTCCAACCAGGTTGTTACAGAATCTTATGGAAACAAGGTTTTTCACAAAAGAACTGCTGATTTACGGTCCTGCTGTGAAGATCACTGTGTTAATGTGTTTTTCTTTTCTTCACAAAGCCCATACAGAGGTGTGGAGATGTGTTCTGCAGGAAAATTTTATCCACTCCCAGCTTCTTTCCTTTAGTTTTTGCCTTTGGGAAGTTAACAGTACACATTTTTAGTAACTGAGATATGGAGGGTTAGATGTTTTTCTTCTGGACCTTGTTGCCGTATATTTCCCTCCCCTAATGCGGAGTGTGTGGATTTCTACATGTGACAAGTCTGCAGTCGTGTGTTCTTTCTGAGTTATAATGACTCAGATGTCATAATTAATTTGATGAGCAGGTGGGGGTTATTAGCCTTGTGCTTCACTTGCTAATGGCTGCACAGCTTTTCTAAAGTACTCTTTCAACTAAGGAGGCATTTCTTCACATAGAATAAACAGTGCAGCACAAAAGCCTCAGTTAGATAACTATCCATGGGTTTGAAAAGCTGCCAAGCAGATGTTGTTATTGGAGCGGGCCCAGGCGAGATTGGGCAAGGCAGATGCGAGATGGGGGAGGAGGTTACGCACAACCCAGGCGCTTTCGCTGCGGTGGCTGGAGAATGGGAGGCTGGGAGGTGTCTTCCCATAAACCAAATCCATCCCTCACTGGCCTCATGCTCATTCCTCAAGACCCACCCTTTAACTGTAAATAAACGAGGAGGAAGCCCCCTCCCCCTGCTTTGTATTAATATCCATGTGGGAATGAAACCAAATGTTCATCCAGCAGCCAGTGACTTCTGGTTTGCATTAAATCGGCTGTGTGCAATTTTTGAAGGGCCTACAGAGACTTTGCTTCATACCTATCAACATATGTAATGAACATGACTGCACTGACATTTACCAGAACTCTTAGGTTCTGCTTTATTACTATAAATCAGGTTGTGCAAATTTAAGACAAAATGCTGTTTTGTGTCCTGTCACCTCTCAATATAGTTGTTATTTCTGGTGAGATTTTTTTCTTCTTTATTAAAAAATTACAAATATCAAGTATCAGAACTTTTTTGAAAAAATTCTTTTTTTAAATAAGAAAACACTTAGAAAAAACAATGGATTTGTATGTGAGAGACAAGTAGATTGGACTGAAAATGGAGATGATCTGTCTTTTACCCTCTCAGGATTTTTTTTTCCTCTCTGTGATCCTAGGCTTTTTAGAACACATCTCTCTCTCTCTCAAATTGTATAATCCCATTTTTCTTTGACTTGATCTCAAGCCAGTGGTCTGGGCTTTTATTGCCAAGGGATAATTTTTTATAATGGGCTATTAAAACACTTGGAGCTTCCAACCTATCTTTCAAATCTGTATATGCATAGATTGTCTTTCTGTTGGGAAAGGAAATCCCTCAGTTGGCAGAAATCAGTGGATTGTATGTATGTATCGTATAAATGACTTAAAAGAAATAGATGTTTGTTAAACTAAATACGGCATAAAAATATCACAGGACCCAGGTGACTGTACTTCATAAAAGTTGATGTTATGAGACTCTTGCCTCTGCATTTCATTTGTTACCTGCAATGATAGTTTGTTGATTCTTTTGCAGACCAATATGGTACATGCAGACAAGGGGTTGTCCTGCAGTCTCCTAAACCATGGAAATTTACTGGTACATGACAAGATGTGCAAGCTATTTGACCTTTCATTGTAATTTAAATTGTAATTAATATTAGTTTTAAAAGGACAGAGAGCTGAAAGCACATCCATATATTCTATACAAATAAGCACACTTAAGTATTTGGTATGTTTGACTTGGGAACTTTGTTAGTCTTCTTCAGTAAGTATTGTAAGAGTCATAAAAGCTCAAAGCAAGAGTTTATTTACCGGGATGTTCTTTTTACTAGACTAGATTTGTTTTTTCAGTCTGAACACAGTAGGCTTACATGCTTCACAAGATAGCAAAGTGCTAATGACTTCCCAAATTCAAACATTAATTTTTCATTTCTTGAGTGAAATGAAGCTCCTTGCTGCAGTGGTCTGAGAATTTTTTTTCCTTAATCTTTACAGCATTGTTTTTCATTGTGCTCCTTCAGCAAGTCCATGGAAGCGTGCCGACCTGCTAGAAACCTTATCCCTTTAGGATCTGTAGAGCTATAAAACAATGCAGAAATGTTTCAAAATTCAAGTAATCAAATACTTTTAGGAGAGAACAGGGAGACACAGCTTCCATATATCTTCCTGTGGCAAACAGGCTGACCCAGAAACATTCATTCTGTCACTCTTGTTGCGCCAGGAAGCTGAAGTTGTAAGACTCTCCATACATCAACTCTTACCTTCAGGCTTTAGTTCCATTTTATCCCACTTGTTTTTCTCCCTTGGTTGACAAGTATCAGATGTGAACATCGAGATTTTGGTCCTTCAACTGTGTTCCAAAATAGTGCTACTTTCATGTCTCGTTCAGATGCACGCATAGGATTAAGACCTGTCTTCTGTCCAGGCCTGATTAACACCACCACCCCCCCCCCCCCCAAGCGGCCAACT
>NW_010972590.1:1220716-1243153 GCF_000737465.1 Haliaeetus leucocephalus
GCCTGCATAAACCCCCCCCCCCCCCCCCCCCCAATATATCTACTAATAGAAAAATACAGTGGCAAACCAAGAAATTAACATAATTAACATTTTTTTCTGTAAAAAAAAAAATATCTCAGATTGTCTGCTAGGACAAAAAAAAGGTCAGCCTGCAAAGGATATTTACTAAAAACTTTACTGCTAAGGGCCTTATACAGCTTCATTCTGGCCTTTTTACCATCTTACCCGTTTTGAAGTTGGTCACAATTTTGTCTGGAAAGGAACCAAATGAAAATTAGAAAAGGACATTATTTGATTGATTTATATTTAAGACTTGCTAAAGCAGTGAATGATTAGCTGTATATTTGCAGCACAGTTCCTTGTGTTCTTGATGGTCTTCCAGTTTCTCAGCTGCACAGTATGTCATAATCATGGGAAAAAAAAATCAAAAGAACTTTAAGGTATATTAAAATAATAATTTTAACAGTCCTTAGGACACCAATCTGATGGCTCAGCACTCTTCTATGGAAAAAACAAGAGAGGTTAAATTGAATGTGAAATAAAAAGTTCCTTCACATGTAAAAGTCCAACTCCTTTTCATTATATTTTATTATATTTATTCAAGATGGCTGTAACCATCCCTGTAATAGATTTGAACAATGCAAATAATAGCACATGGAGCTGGTGATCAATGGAGAGGCTTCTCTGACGTTATCATTCTTTTCTCTTGTATGAGTTTCTGACATATGTCACACAAGACCTAAACCCTTCTTCACTGACAAAAATTGCAGGTACAATGGGAGAGATGGAATATAACAGCAAAAAAAATCACTGACATTGAGCAGTCTGGACTGGTTCATATGTTTGTTCCTTCTTGTCTTCTATCTTGTCCAAATATAAAGCTGCATGGAGCAAAGAATAATAATCATGCTTACAAGCATGAGAAAATTTGACCTGGAAAAGTAATTGATAACAGACAACAGAGAATAGGATGAATGTGGCAACAAGTGTGAATTGCTTATATGTAAATAAGAAAATCCTAAACAAGAGGCTGCTGGTATTTTGGCTGTCTGGTCCAGAATCAGTCACTGATACTAGGCTTTGTTCTAACACACGTGCTTCAAGAAGAACAATTTCTGAATGCTTTGATGAACACTGCTTGAGGTAGAAGTCTATCAGCTAGTTAAAGCCAACCTTGAATCAGAAGCATTTTGAAGGGGGCAAAATAGTTAACTGGATTTTCACTAACTTTTTTTTCTTTCTGGCATTACTCTCCATTTCATATTTCCATCTGGGACCAGAAATGCTGAAATACTGCAAGTCAGTCAATTTTTACACTACTGCTGCAGCTGGAGAAAGAATTGGCTTGATCTCATAAGATTCCTAGTCCAACATTTCCTGAAATATCTTCTTATGAGGCAAGGGCCAGAACTATAACAAAAACTTCTGCCAGTTGAATAATGCTGGCTAGAGGCTGTGACTTTTTGCAGCAAACCTGTAGCCTGTGTGGAGTTCAGCTGCAGAAACGTTTGTGTTGGAATAATTTGTTGTTCTGTTGCACTTCCATAGGTTAGATCAGGCTTCAGGTAAGATACTGCTCCTCACTTACCTTTGTTCAGTAAGTTCTGAAAATCAAGTACTTTCCTCTGTTCCATGTTTCTTTTTTAGCAAAGAAAAGTTGATATGCAATCAACTGAATTTACTGCTGCAAAAGAATATGGAATATGATCATAACAGAAACACTGATAATTTGAGATATCCAGAAAACAGTGTAAAGTCATAAGAATCTGTGTATCAATTTTATTCCAAAGGAGTGAATAGTTAGCTTTTCTCAGTGCCATTACCATCTACAGGGAAAGCTTTGTGGTTTTGACCTGTACATTTACTAGCCCTGTAGTAGCTTTCAATTACTTTCTTTCTTTTTATATTACACAGGTATTGAGATTCTGATTTCATTAACTTCTTGAAATGTGTGAGTTGACAAATAGCTGAAAGCTAGATATTTCAAAATGCCTGTGTATTTTTGAAAATCCTAGCCTCAACCTGTTCCCGTATTTTTTTTCCAGCAGCCATCCTACGTTATGTAACATAACTAAAAGTGAGGTAGGCTCCTGTGTTTGACTATACATATAGTTGGAAGAAGTGCAAAGACTCCCTGTCATCCTGTGCCAGGGTGGGCCACTTCATAGAGTCTGAGAATCCAGAGATACAAATCTGTCCAGAATCCCAATGTACAAGTACTCAACTCAGAGCTAGAATATCTGTGGTCTTCAGTCTTTCCAATAAGCAGGGTCCCCTGAGACAGGCTACAATACACAGTTCCCTCGAAGTCACAAAAATCCCCCAGCAGAGGCAGTACTTTAATAGTTTAATTTGATTCTATGTATTTATGATATCAGACCTCAATACATAAATTCTTTATTTTATATTTGCTAAAGAAACTGCTGCTTTTTTTCTGTGTGTGTGTGTTATTGGCTTGTGTGATTTAGCTAGTTTTTTACTGTACATTGTTCCCTTTACACCTATTTTATGTTGTTACTACCACGTATAGTTGACTTCTTGCCAGCATTCTCAAAAGCACATTTACAGAGGCAAACCACCTTACAGTGAGTCCTGTGTGCTGCCTGCTTCTGAAGACTTGATGGGCAATATGAGAACAAGATTTCTGCATGGCCTTTTTAGTTGGCATGATACTGGGCAGAGTTTATTGGAGGAAAGTATTTTCCTAATCACAGCAATGGAAAGAGTGGCAAAGAAGTCTCCCTTCTTAAGGGGCAGAGGACATTATGTATGTCTCAATTGTAGGCTTCTAAGAGTGCATTGAAGGTGAGAAGCAAAGCCTCCATTCATCATGGAATTCTTCAAGTCTGACCTTGCTTTTTCCATATTGCTGTGGAGAAGGTAGGCAGAAAGACTGTGGCGGGTTGACCCTAGCTGAATGCCAGGTGCCCTCCAAAGCCGTTCTATCACTCCCCCCTCCTCAGCTGGACAGGGGACAGAAAACAGAGGGCTCATGGGTTGAGATAAAGACAGGAGAGATCACTCACCAATTACCATCACGGGCAAAACAGACTCAACTTGGGGAAAACTAACTCCATTTATTACCAATCAATCAGAGTAGGGTAATGAGAAATAAACCCAAATCTCAGAACACTTTCCCTCCACCCCTCCTTTCTTCCCGGGCACAACTTCACTCCCGGATTCTCTACCTACCCCCCCCAGTGGTGCAGGGGGACGGGGAATGGGGTTTACAGTCAGTTCATCACATATTATTTCTGTCGCTTCATCCTCCTCAGGGGCAGGACTCCTCACACTCTTCCCCTGCTCCAGCGTGGGGTCCCTCCCACAGGAGACAGTCCTCCATGAACTTCTCCAACGTGGGTCCTTCCCACGGGCTGCAGTTCTTCACGAACTGCTCCAGCATAGGTCCCTTCCATGGTGTGCAGTCCTTGAGGAGCACACTGCTGCAGCGTGGGTCCCCCACGGGGTCACAAGTCCTGCCAGAAAACCTGCTCCGTGGGCTCCTCTCTCCACAGATCCACAGGTCCTGCCAGGAGCCTGCTCCAGCATGGGCTTCCCACGGGGTCACAGCCTCCTTCGGGCACCCACCTGCTCTGGCGTGGAGTCCTCCACGGGCTGTAGGCGGATATCTGCTCCACCGTGGACCTCCATGGACTGCAGGGGGACAGCCTGCCTCACCATGGTCTTCACCACAGGCTGCAGGGGAATCTCTGCTCCGGCGCCTGGAGCATCTCCTCCCCCTCCTTCTTCACTGACCTTGGGGTCTGCAGGGTTGTTGCTCTCATATGTTCTCACTCCTCTCTCCGTCTGCCGTTTCTGTCTGTCCCAGCAACTTTTTTTTCCTTCTTAAAAATGTTATCCCAGAGGCGCTACCACTATCGCTGATGGGCTCAGCCTTGGCCAGCGGCGGGTCCATCTTGGAGCCGGCTGGTATTGGCTCTGTCGGACACAGGGGAAGCTTCCAGCAGCTTCTTACAGAAGCCCCCCCTCTAACCCCCCCTGCTACCGAAACCTTGCCACACAAAGCCAATACAAAGAGAGGTATGCCACCATAGGTCAGCTGAGCACCATTCTGAACTCCAAACACTGAAAAAACAGTGAATATGAAGTGTCTTTTGGGATAAGAAGAGTGTCTTAGGCTTCTGCTTCAAGCAGCTGGACAGAAAATGAGACTGATCACTTCTTTTGGGTGATCAGAAGTTTCTCAGCCAGAATCATTTCAATGCCAAATCCCTTAAAAGGCTAAATGCTGTCACTGTACCCTGTGAAGACCCATATTGGGTATCAGGCATGGCTACTATTTTTTGTGTGTTTGGCAGCAATCTGGAAAGATATTTTCAGCTCTTGTCCCAGATAAAGACTTTTGCTTCATTCATGTTACTACAATTTTAAAATACCTGAATTAAAGGTGCAGTTGCTTTCTTTTTCTTAAAAGGTTCATTCTTTCTTTTTATTCTAAGTGGAGCTGGTAACATTAAGAGTCAAGGTAGCCAGAATCTTCTTGTTAAAAGTATGCTTCCCATTGCTTATAACTTGGTCAAGTTTTATGTCTTTGAGCTTTGACTTGTCCATGCAAAGTGTCACCTGGAGCTGAATTTTATTATAAAGTTTCAGCAAAACTGGGCTAGACATTCCTAAACAGGTGATTAAACAAAAATATGTTGTATTGTAAGAAATACATCTTACAGATGTTTCATTGAGAAGCTATGGCGACTCCATGCTTTTGAGCAAAATCTTGAAATTTGGCTTAGAGGTCATTCTGCTGTCAGGTGATGCCTGTTGCGGTTTTTGTAAAAAAATGCCTGAACGTGGCCAAGCTATAAGCCTTTGCAAAGGCTCAGTTTGCACATGTTAACTTACGGTCACATCAGATTTCGGCAGACCAATTCCTTGGAAGGTGCCGTCTGCCTGGAGTGTGCTGTAGTCCTGGAACAGCACTGGACTTCGTGCAGTTTTTGCTACCAGCTCTCAGGGTTCTCTTTGGAGTTAAGAAGAGGAATACATTCGCTCTTATTGTCTCAGTTCTTCCTCAGATAAGCAAGTGAGGAGAAAAGCTGTTGGATTTTAATATAGTAGTGACAAGAAGTTACTTCAGAGGAGAAGAATAATGGTAACAAACTAGGATAAAGAAGAATGTGTTACTTGTAAACATTTTGCTATTAAAAGATATAATGTGATGATACTGGATTTATTAATTGATATGATACATCTTTAGAAGATGAGTGTCTTTTTTTGGATCATTTTAAGCGAGAGAACAAGAAATAATTTTTGGCTTGCTGAAATGGTGGTAGTGAATGGAGGAAATGAACAAACCTCAGCTATTTCTCCTTGCCTTTCTTAGGCATTATTTCTTTCTTCTTTGAAATGAAAATTATAGTGAAGCCATGAAGCCACAGAGCTATGAAGTATTTTTTAGGTCTGATACTGGTGTGGTCAGCAGCCAAGCTGCTGGTTCTGTTCTGTGGCAAGTGCCTTTCTATGGTAAAGGTATGAAGAAAGATAAGCTCCCTAGTAACACAAAATCAAACCCTAATTTCCTCGATGTATTTTGATCACATCATAAAAGTTGAGTTAGTTTAGGTTATCTTCAGAAACCTGCTGTGAAAGGCAGTATTCATTGGTGTGCAGAGGTTGGTATGACAGTGTGCTGCGACTCTAAAAATTAGTTGGTCTGAGAAAGGAGAGTGCTCTGTTTGTCTGAGCAACACAGTGTAAAATATCTTTGTCTGGTTTCCACCCTATCAACTTGCAAATTTAGCCTGAGTTGTTATAGCTGCACGGGGCTTGTTCCTTCTCATCTGTTACCAGTAACAAATATTCTACAGGCCAAACTATGTCCTCAGTTGCACTTTTGCCTTGAGTCAATCTGCACAGGTGTGCAACTTTAATAAACAAATGTAGCTGTAATAGAAGGGCTAGAATCTATTTCTCATGCTTTCTTAACTATATAAGCTCTTCAAAGCTAATCAAAGTAAAAGTCTCTTTTAGTTTCCAAAATGAGTAGGTTGGCCCTGGGTAAGCATGTTGCTGATGTTTTAATAATTAACCTACCATTTTTTTTACAAATTTTCATAGCAGTCTTGTCAAACTTCTTTGTAATTACATATTCCTTTGGCCCTTTTTGAAAGTGAGGCCCCTGCACGAATGTCCATTAATCTCCAATTTATTTAGCAAAACTTTTCTTAATGGACTAAGAAAAAAAGTGTTCATACAAATTACTAAATATATGTTTTTACACAAATTCATCTGACCACATTTTTTGCAGTTATTCATGTTTCTTCAGAGTATCACTCAGACTTTTAAATTTGGATTACACAGGAAAACCATTCTGGTCAATTTTGGTATGTACAGAAGAAATTGCTTTCATAAACACTTTGCATGAAGAAGAATGACAGATATGGGCCTTTGACCTTTTTGCAGTTAATCACTATGTAACATAGGTATATCTACAGTAGTTTATCACCATGGATTTAGTATGTCCCCATAAATTTATTTTACATAGCCCATCACTGAGATCTTAATTATTGGTTGAACTATAGTCTAATTGACTAAACTGGCATTGTTAGTTTTAGTCACTAATGATTTTTCTTAGGAGAGCTGTAGACTCCTGCAGCCTATGAGGATGAAGCTGCTGTGGTGTACATACCTGCGTAGCAATCAATACAAATTCAAACTTTTACATGAAAGATCCTCACAATTTTAGTCACAGATATTTTTTTCTTTGTGTTTCTGAAAAGGCTAAAAGCTTCTGCCCTAAATAAGATTGAAGCCTGTAGTAGTAATGCCCACTTGCTGAGTTATGGTGCACAAAATTACCTGGATAAAAATTGTAATTATTCACAGAAATCAATAAGCTGAAGGAGTTGTCAAAGACTTTTTTTCTCCCCCTTTTTTTTCTTTTCCTCCTTTTTTTCCCTTTTGTTTTCCCTGGCGTTAGAACATTACTTCATGCATTGCATTTTTCTGAAAGAAAAAGCAAAATGTCGGGAAAAAGTTTAAGGACAGAGTTTTCTTGCTCAACTGGCACCTTGTGGAAGACTTGGGCTCACAGGGGTCTTGTGAGTAGTTTAGTGATACCAACTAGAAGTGAGACCTTATCCATCATAGTTGGGTTTGCAGATGGAAGTTTTGTAAAAAATCCACTTCAGTTGTGGAGCCTGAATGTTCAAATACCTGTGTAGGCTCCATACAATGAGCATGTAAAGAAGGAGATAGTTAACAAAATAAGTAAGATTTTTCTTCTAAGTTTTCTTCTTCTTCTGCCACTAAAAAAAATATTCTTTTTCAAAGAGGCTTGCCAGGTGTTTAAATAATATAGTCAAATTCCTGTATACTGTAGTCATGAAAGAACTTGGGAAAAAATTACGTTTGAACACCTACTGTTTGAGCACCTACTGTGTAACAGTTTGAGAACCTTGGCATAAAAACATCTTTAGTGGATGTTTAGGTTGAGATTTCCTCATTGACATTGTAGTATCTTGAAACCACAGTTCTTGAAAATGGGAGATAACAGTTTTAAAAAGAGCTTTTCTTTTATACTTTCCTAGACAGTGACCAGTAAAAGGGTGTGAGGGTAAAATTGCAGCTTCATATGTGATTTCTGTTATGCTTTGGGAAGTTCACTGCTGCCTGTGGCACATAGTATGTGAGGGGCTTGTCTTTCCATAAGTCTCAGCTGTACAGGCTAGGTTGTGGACAACTGTCTTGATTTGTCTTGCATGGCAGCATGAGCCCGGTTGCACAGGTTGCCCAGCAGAGCACACAGAGAGCGTGTGCTTGCACTGAACTGGCATTTACCCTTTGAATATTTGAGGTTATTTTACACTGTGCTATTCTGAGCCCTGATCTTCCCCCAGCCCTGTCCTGCCCCCCATCCTCCACTCTTTCCTTTCCATCTTTGATCCTGGCAACAAAAGTTCATTCCATAGCTCAGGTCAGACAGAAATGATGCATTGCATCACAGCTGCTTTTATGAAAGTGTTTATTTCATATCTGAAATGTTTTTATATACATTTGCTCTGCTATGACTTGCAGGAGGAGAAAGAAAGCAGTTTTACTGGAGGCAAAACAGCCACCTGTGAAAACTAATTGCGTAGGTTGCGTTGTGCTGGTATCTCTGGGAATGATCCATCAGGAAGAAAGTAAATATCCTTAATCTGCTAGGAGATCACCTGTATGCCAAAATGATCTCCTTTATCAAAGTGGTGATTGAAATATCCCTTCAGATTTGCGGTGGTATGTGTATGGGGGGGAAGGAAGGGAAGGAAGCATTGACTCCTGTAGAGGCAGGTGCCTCATCCCAGCAGAGCTTATAGACAAATGAAAAATGATGAACTTGACTAACTAAATTATCTCATTAAAGACTGTAATTTAATATGCTTGGTATCCAGTTACTTTCAAAGAAGAATTCCAAGAGACCAGGCTGCTCTTCAGCTTTGTCTTTTTTTCCTCAGTAAGGCGAGGCTCGCAGTGTCAAGTTAGGCCGATCTCCTCACTGCTGCCATGAAGTTCTGCTCTCCATCAGCTCTCCAAACATCTTGCAGTAGACTTCAAAAGAAAAGCCCACTAAAAAGTGCAGAGCTCTAAGGCAGTTCAGCTGCCTGCCACCTCTGGGTGTGTTGCTCACGCAGTCCTGTGATAGCCTGCCACGGAACTGTTAAAAAAGTCGTCGGGGCATTTCTTCAAGGCACGGACAGGAACAACTGCTTTGTTTCTGCTACGTGCTGTGCTCCTCGGTGCCTGCTGAGGACTTGCTGCTCCCGGTCTCCCTGCTCCCCGGACTGCAAGGGTTTAGGGGCAGTGCCCCCGCACCCTGTGCGTGGTTGTGTGTCCCCGTGTCGCAGGGCATGGCGGTGACTGGACTCTGTGGGAGCCTTGTCAGTGGCGCCTTAAGGACCCGCACCCAGGGCGCTGCTCGGCTTCCTGAGACACCAAAGGCCGGGGTGTGCGATGGACAGGATTATGTCAGTCCTACAGCTTAATCCTTGCCATATGGACACAGGGAAAGTAAAATACCTCACAGCAAGTTATAAGCGCAAAAATATTTTGCAGCTCTGTGCTTTCGGCAAAATGTAAAAACACATTTCCCCCACTCCTTTCCTTAACCTTAAGCTCAATTTAACAAAGATAAGGTTGGAATTTGGGGAAAAAAATATCAGCTGATAAAGCAAAAACTGAATCAAAGGGCTGGGCTTGTCCTGTGGCATGTGTTGTGGTTTCTAGTATTCAAAAACTGAGAGTAACGAAGTATTTAGTAACAGCAGAGAGCCTCTGTTTGAAATACGTATATTGAACACTGTTCTGTTAGGAATGAATATCCAGAGGAACCAAAACTAGGGTGACCTTGAAATCTGGAAATTACTCTTAGTATTATACCACTAATTAAAGTAATCTTATCTTTGGGATTGACAGTAGTGGATATAAGTAGCAAGGTGGAGATGTCAAAATGACACATTGTATACAGTATTGAGAGATTTCATAACATGTGGGGCCAGATGAAGTCACGGAACAAGTTGTTAGTGGCAGCGAAGATCATGTTGCATTAAAAATGTACGTTTTTCAACAGATGAATATGACTGCCTTCTATAGTTATCAGGCTTATAGGAGGTAAACCAAGGCACAACAATTAGCTTACATGGAATTTGAGAGAATGCCAAAATCTTTAATGCCAGCTCTATTCTTTGTATCCTGGGTATTCAGATTTCCAAAAGATTTGCCCAAAGTGTTTGGATTTAATTCGTCACTCATGAGTCATGGTTTCGCTTAGATTCTATATAGTGTAGCTGTTGTACTGTGCTTTTCCCAAGAATAAGTGACATATTACTCTGAAAAACATCCGTCAGCAGTTGGTCTCTGATACTGTGTGATATAGTATACCTTTTTAACAGGATTTAGAACAGTATACACCACAAGCCTAGTTGCCACCAGGTGGAAGAGTCCTGAACCTGAATGACAAAAAAGATTCCCCCCCCCCCCAATAAAAAAAAAAAAAGTGTGTTGCTTTTGTTCTTGTGTCTTGCAAATTAAATGACAGTTTTTACCTCTCAGTTATTATTGGACTGCTACTTTTTTTTAAGTTCTGGAATTTGACAGATTATTTTCCTTTTACAGTCATAGCTGCTTTTTCAAGTTAATAGACACCGTTGTCATAGGTGCAACCTTATACCCTTTCCCCTTACACTGGGGAAGAGACAGAAGGGCCACTTGTAAGTCTCAAATGCTGGAGGGGAGGAGGATGTTGCTGATGCCAAAGAAATCTGAGAAACACACACCTGTTGTTATTTCAGATTGCTGTGCTTCTGCTGATAATTGGCTGAGGTTTAAACTTATGTGTGATTTAACTCTAATTCATAATTCCACAAGAGAGTTACACACTAGGGTGAACAACGGCAAGTCAAAAGCCAAGAAGTTACTAACTGTTAGATCGACTTTGGAAATTGGCAGTGGTCCTCCAAATGAAACAAGAGTCCCTGCATTTTTGCAGGCAGACACTGGCACACATCTACAGGGACAGGCATTTGAGCCAAAGGGGTCTGGGGCTGCATTTCAACCCCATCTGCTTTTGTCACCAGGCCATCCTGACATGCTTACTTTGTCAGCCAGAGATTTCCCCCCCCCCCCCCCCAATTCTGTGTCTGTGTTGTGAGAATTCCTGGCTTCCTAAACTATTCTGGGCAGCTGTGTTGGGCCTGAGGCTCTAGCTCAGTGTTTAAAGCCAATTTTTCTACTATACTCATGCTGGGTTGTGTCTTGCATCACTGCCTCTTTTGCATCTGACACTGAGATACTGCCTAACAGCAGTCAAAGGCAGTAGAATTTGGCTTAGTCTGGCACCTGAAGACTGACCGTTAAATCAACCATTTCTTTATATGTTTCTTTTGTGACAAAAATATCTGCCCTGCCCTGCAGCTTCTGTGAAACAATGGACCTTCACAGCTGAAGGTGGAGGAGAATGGTAGCTCAACCACTTTTTCTTCTGGTATAAGGGTGCTGGAAATACTCTTCAGCCTCTCCTCCTTTCCTCATATTTTCCCTTCTTCTTACTGGATATTGTCCATGAGGTCCAGAGGATTTTCCTTCTAAGCATACACCTGCATCCTGCAGGAAAAGGGTTACCTGGTTTATCTCCACTTAGCCAAACAAAGACAGAGTTCAGAACCTTAACTGCACCAGCACAGCTGCCTTGTCTGGGTGACTGTTACTGATGAACCTGCAACCTTCTAAAGTGGAAAAGAAACCTAGTTCTTTTTCATCATCACTGCATTTAACTTTGTAAATGCTTTGCATACTGACAGTAGGATGTATACTGTTGGGTATATTACATAAAAGTGGACAGGTCTGTGTGTTTTATTGGGTGCAATTTGCAGGGAGAGAAATCTTTTATGAAAAACGTACCACGTGAACATCAGTTTCATTATTTCTTTTCAATTCTGAATTTCCTTAGATGTTAAGTAAATATGCATTCTCTTCTAACACATTTTAGGAGTTTCATTTCCGTTCCATGCATATAGCTGTAAATATCTCCCTGGTTTCTGCTCAGCTACACCAGACCGAGTGACCTGGTGTCATCTCTTTCTTTAAAAATACTTAGAAGTGTACTTTCCAGAGTGGGATTTGGTCAGTGCAATTGCCGCAGCAGTTTTTGTGTAGTTACAGCAGGAAGCCTGAACGGATACCCCTCCGTGCCCCTTTGACCATGAAGCACAGGCTGCAGAGGTGAGTTGTGCCTTCCCGTGCCTGTAACCCCTGGAAGTTAATGCATGCACAAGCCTTGCTGAGCTGATGCCATTTGTTTGCATACCATTTGCAGCAACCTGAATGACTGGTTATTCTGGTCAGGAGAAAACAGCACTGGCATCATGTGATTCTGGCAAAGTGAGCCACACTGGATCTTGGCCTTTGAATACCCAAGGGGCTGGCAGCAGTCTCAGGGGTTGGCCTGCAGCCCCATTGAGCTCGCTAGTAATCAGTTGACTGCCGGGCTGGACAAGCTGCCCTACTTTCTCTGACAAGCTCTGTCTAAAAGAATGATGGGCAGCCTGCCACTAGTGCTCTTTAGAGGAGTTACTGAAGATTAACTGTTTAGCAGCTCGGCACTGACAGTGCTTCCCTTTGAAGAATGGGTGTCGGAGAGGACATTGTTGAGTAGGGATGCAACTTCTTTGTCTCACATGTTGCATATTTTAATCTTAAGAAGCAAGACTTTCTGTTTTTTCCCTCCCCCAACGCTTTTCTTGCCAAATTTCAGAAATGTCATTAGATTTGTTTTCCTTTGAAGTTTCTAAGGTTTGTTTTATTTTTTAATGAAATGCGACATTCTGCTAATTACTCAAACCCCAAGATCCTACGCTGCAGAAATCCCTGGAGGAAAGATAGACAAAAGAAAAGTCAACTCTTTGAAAGACTCAGAACATTTAGTATTTATTTATTATGACAGATGTACTCATTTATATTTCTTCTAATAAAACTTTTGATGTGTCCTCTATGAAAGATAAAATATGATATTCAGCATAGAGGGAGAGTTACATTTGTGAACAGTTTTGAAAACCTGATTGTCATGAACATGAGACTGACTGTTGACTATTTGAAGTGTAATAAGTAAGTCATAATTATGAACAAGAAAAGTTATATTAATGAAAAGTCTGTTTATTGGGTGATGCTGTGAGTTGGTGGAAATACAGTTATTGTACTATCCCACCAAAAGCAAGGAAGTGCTAAAATAAAGACTGTAGGACAGGTATTTTTTCAGCAGGCATTTTGTGTAATATTTTGCTTGATAATGAGATTGTTTCCAAGATACATTTTTCTTTGAGTAATTAATAATTTAAAACATGCCACTGGCTTTTTTAGATAGACTTCTGAAAAAAAGAATTTGCTGTGTTAGTATCATGATTCAAATGAACTAATGCAAATTCCTGTGAAGTCAGTAGAAGTCTTTATGGACATTTCCCTCTCTGAAAATTATGAGAAACATAAAAGCTTATTATTCTGGAATGTCTTTGTATTCCCTTTGCTACATGTGTAAACACAATGTCAAATCTATATCTAGTGTAAGCTGGCACACCTTTGCATTAGTTACAATGCAAGTTAGCTGTTTGCTTGGGTTTGCTGCATTTGAAAATTATTTCCCTATCTGTTAAGAAAATGGCAGGCAGAGAAATGCAAAGCTAAAATGACATTCTGAGGATACCTTTGGTTGCTAATAGATTCTTTTGACACATGTGTGCAAAAGGTTTCCATTTAAATATTTTCAATAATCCCATCTCTATATGTTCTACCATCCTTCCTTCTGCTATGAATGTGATACTTGGACTCCACTGATTTATAGGACAATACCCCAGTGAGTGTCAATTTGGAAATACTCTTCCTACTTTTGGACCACATACAATTAATTTATTTTGGTGTTGCTTTCAGAGGTCTTTCTGCTCATGTTTTCTAAAACTTGAGAGTAACCTTATTCTTAAGCCTCCTTCTTTTAGGTCATGAGTTCAAATGGCTGCCTGGCAGACAATGATTGATTGGTTGACTGACCAGTCATTGTAAATAACTTCTATTAACTATCTGCTAAGAGATGAGACCTTCTGAAACCCTGTGATAACTTGGACCCATTGCTATTAGGAGATGCTTTAGCTCTTTCACCTGGATGTATATATTTTCATCCCACCCAGGATGCCAATGAGACACAATTTCCTTGTTCATGAGTGAAAATAAAGTAAGAACGCAAACAGCAGTCTCCTCTAGAAACACCTGTACTTGTTTCTCTGGCTTTTTGCTTGTGACTTTTAATTGCTTTTCTATCCCAGAACACTTCTTCACTTTGAAGGGTCCAGGCACAACAGAAAATTGGTAGTGACACCATTTTTAATTAAAAACAAGAATGTGAAACTGTTTAAATCCCATAAATATTGTAGTCAGTCTTTGTGGGTGTCATTCACTATGAATGAAAAAACAGACTATTCATACAGAGGTAAGATATATATGTGCACTATTTTAAAGTGTTTTAATTTACTCCAATCTTAATCATAGCACCAGTTGTCAAGGTACTTCTAGTGGATATTAGCAGCCAGATTTTGAAAGAGGGTTTGTTCTTTACTCAGATAGACTCTCTCCTGTGTGGTGTAGCTTTATGGGGAAGGAAAATATTGTAGAAAGTCATGAAGAGTTATCGTCCTCTAATTGATATGCTTCTATAGTGCATTCATGCATAATCCAAAAAAAGAGAAATTGATTGCATATTGCAGCATAAGTGCTGATTTATGATTCCTATTTTAGTTGTACATTTCTAATTCTCAAGAGGTAAGTTTTACTCAATTAAAGAAAGAGCCTACAAGTTAATTTCTTTGCCAATGTAATTTTGAAAAATTGTCATTTGAATTCTTTCAGAACCATTCTTTTGTGATTATGATGTAGGTGCCTGTATATCATGGCAGAAACATGCCTTTTATGTCTGCATTTTTCAGCCTCTGTTTTTAGACAAATTACAGTAGATTGTTGCAGGAAGGTTACTTCAGCCATTTAACAGATTGTGTCCTTTTCTTAATTTTCTTTTAGGCCATTAAGCCAGAAAAATGTAGTGTTTCAGTGGGCTACTGCTGAATGAGACCATTCAGAGGGGAAAAAAGAAAAGGCATTGAAACTTGGAAGTTTTATTTAATTTTTCTTACAGACAAATTAATTATTTTATATCAAATATATATGTTTATACCCACGATAATGCTAAAAACTGCTACCATGCATTGTAGATGTGCAGATACTCTATGTTTTGCAGGGAGAGGAGATGTTACTAGACTAGTTTGTGGAGGAATCATCTGGAGTAGCTAATTTTATTAAAACTTGCCTAACTGCAGATACTTGCAGATATTGCAGATATTCCCCAGTGATTTTCAAAGCATCAGTGCATTTCTGAACATGACAATTTATAAAGCTTTCAGTCGGTCTATTTCAGTACTTTAGTGTGAAAGAGTATTTCAGATGTAATTTAAACATTTTCTTGAAAGTTTTCTTTCTCCATTTTTTATTGAACAATGAACTGTATAAAATAAATTCCCATGGAGTAAAAGTATGTTGTAAGGTCTTTGACTGATACAGGATAATTGCTTTGTTGATTGTGTATCCATGCATGATAAGATATGCATAAGAAGAAATCTGGTACAGAAGTATAAATAATACTTATCTTTAAGCCAGCATCTGTCATCTGCTTCAGCAGACAGTGTTTTCTTTCATTCCTGCACAAAAAGAGCTGAGAGATTTATGGAGCAGCTTTGTTTGTGCTCTGTGATGCTTAATCAATTTTTATTAAATTCTAAATTAAAACTTGGCTTTCATCATAGTCTTTTTTCCTCCCAGTAGACGTATCTGACATATAGAACAGAAGAAAGGCTCATGACAGCCACAAAGTTGATGCAAAGGTGGGAGGGCTTCAGTCCTGAACTCCTGAGCACTTTGTTTTCAGTGGGGCTACTCTCAGTCATTTTTCAGAAGCTACATTGGTATTTCTGTGTTCAGACTGTGATGTTCATGCATAGAACTAAACCAGAACAACCCTGAAGGTATTAAAATCTTTAGACTCCCATTTCAGTATAATTATTATTGATCTTTGCAAGAAATCTCTGAAAGAATTTTACTCATTAATTTGCAGATGGTATGTATGGTTCTGTTAATCAAACTGTGTTTAAAGATGGCTTTTCAACTTCATGGCACTTTAAAACATTAGCTAATCCACATTATACACTGAGATATGTAAATAAGTAGCATTATCTCCATTTTACAGATGAAGAAATTAAGGCAGAAGTGCTAAGTTACTTAGTCAGGGTCACATCTCTTGAAAGAGGCAGAATATAGACTACAGAAGTGCTTGAGTCCTCTGCTGAAATCACATCTTTTTCTAATTAGTGTAATAAATGTACACAAGTTTTATTTTCAAAGTTTAGATACATGAAATAAATGAGTCATCCAAGATAACAGAAAAGTGTCTTAAAATTTGTTACTGTGAGAGAAGATGATTAGAGCCTTGGGGAGTCCGTTTGAATCATACAATTTTTTGCTCTGAGTCAGGCGAGTGTTCATCCTCATTTCATACAGGAATGGTTCCGTGTGAACAATGCTAAGAGTCAAGCACAAATCAAAGGTAAGAAGATAGAATTAAAATTATTTGTGCATTTATTTCTTCCAAAGAAGAAATCCTCTAGACTGCTTTAAAAAAAGAAAACAAACATGTGAAGCCTGAGGTCAGAATGGGTATTTGATCTGGTAGTTTGACCTCAGTGTAACCCAGTAGCAATTCTTCTTGGCCTAGCGACTTGCATTTGGTTAAGCCCATTTCCAGAAAGCTATCCAGCCTTGGCTGGAGAGGGGTATCCATAGCTTCCCTTGGTAGTTTGTTCCAATGGTTTGTCATTCTTGCTCTTGCTAAATTGAGGTTGTTTAGTTTCACTGTATAGTTCTTGTTATGCCATTCATGATTAAATTGATGACCTCTTTAGGACTCTGTGAAGGTGCTTGCACACTCTAATCAAAACAATTTTTTCCTTTTTTTTGAAGAAGTCTTTTATTGTAGCACTTACTCTGTTACCCCTGAGTAATGTTTATGTCTTAATCCTTCACTAAAATACAAAGACAGAATGGTACTTCTGCTGCTTTCCTCTTTTCATAGAGCTAAAACTGGTTTTGTCCTAGATTGTGGTTGGGAGCTTGTATTGAGTTTTTCATCCTTAAAGCCTTTCAGAGTCAGAGGTTTTGGGCACATAGTCATCCATTCTTGTTTGTCCTGTCTAACAAACTCATGGGGGAAAAACTGAAGAAGAACCATCTTTGCAGTATACTCAAAGGGGTCTTGACAGATAATAAAACAAATTGCCACTTCAGTGTCTTCAAGGAAATTTAAAAAATAGCAATGTGAAAAGAAATATTTTTGTTTAACATAAGACCTCTGCTTTCAGATAGTTTGACTTGTGTCTTCTACACAGTCTCTGGTACACACCAAGCTAATTTTGAGATTGTTATCCTCACTCTACTGAGTAGTTAAAAACACTAACTACAAGGTTTGCTGAAAAGCGAATTTCTCAGTCCCCAAAGCTGCTTGGAAAGACTCCTTCCAGTTTATGCATGTTCCTTTTAAGAAATACAGCAGACAGTACTTTCAAATCAGTGTGCCTGAATTCATTAATTTCCTTTGGTGGGCTGTTGTAAAGAATCTGAGAAAATAATTTTGGTGATAACTCTGAGGAAAGTGGAGTACAGCCTCCAGAGTTTTTATAGCTCAACTCCTAATCAAAGAGATGTCAGTTAGTTCTCTTTGTGTGCTTTTGCCTCCTTTATCCACTCAAAATGCTGCATGTTATCTGTCCTGAACACATTACTTATGTGTCCAGTGCAGCAGCAGCAGCAGCATGGAAAAAAAGTGTGGGGCTGAGAAACTGGAAGAACTTAGAAAGGAAGACAAATAAAGAAAAGTGACACTGAAATTTTAAAATTAAAACAGGATGTAGACATGATGTACAAGTGTGCTTTCATGATGCAGTGCAACTGTCTTTGCAGCTGCCCAGCTATATGCTGTACTGCTGTTTGCCAATGTTCCTTTTTTGCTGCACGGAACACAATACAGATCTAGTAAGTTTGTGTCTATTTCATGTGGAGTAAATTTAGAGTAGATGAACTGAGTCTTTGGAGCCATTGCCAAATGAGGTGGTGGTGATGGTTAGAGAGGTTTGGAGTTCGGGAGTGCTTCTGACAGGAACGTAGCACATACTGCATCATGCCTTTGACCATGGTGCTTTAGACACAGTGCCAAGTGTTTGTAACAAGATAGTGCTGTTACTGCACTTTACTTTCAACTTTCCCATTGCATAGAGTACATTTCCTTTTCTGTTTTATAAACTGTGCTCTCCATAGTTTTTGTACCTCTGTAAACCGTTCTGACTATTGATATATTGGCGAAGAATGAGGTAGTTTCTTACGGTTTCCTCCTTGTTATATGCCATTATAGACTCCATACTCAGTTTTGTTAATATGGTCGGTTTGACTCCCTAAAATATGATAAAGAGTTGAATGACAAATAGCATTTCATTGCTAGATGTTAGGGGGAAAAAAAAGGGGCATTACTTGTATCTTTTAAATGAGCAAGAAGTCAATTATCAATATGATAGTCATAGTATAAGTAAGGATGTACCTCAACAATAGTTAGATCAAGATTTTCTAAGAAAAACAAGAGTTTAATTTTGCTGCTTTATATAGGGAGAAACTGAGTCTTCTTTTTATAAAATGCAAAACCTGATGATTTTAAAATTTAGTGAATGCTATTGAAATCTAAAAAAGAATACTAATTTTAATCCATGAGTTATACATATATAGGCTGAAATGTCACCTTTTCAAAAGGAGAACAATGACATTATTTTTACAATTGGCAATGGTTATATAAAACTGAACTGTAGCACACCATTGAGACTATGCTACAAGATAAGTTCTCAAGTTGTAAAAACTATAGTAATAGCTTTCAGTAATGTTAAAGATGATATAATACATTTCAGCCCAACTCTTTTTTTTCCTCTTTCAGTCTGTTCTTAATGCTGTTCTCTAATGGGTCTTGTAACCGGGGCCTCCATTTGAACTAAAAAGTTGCCCCTGCCTGAATGAGGTAGTTATCCTGTATCTCACAGTGGTATATAGTGATTGTGTAGGGTCTTTGGTTTAACCCTGATATCCTGCAGTCACCACAGGTACCTTTGAGAAGTTAGGATTATATTAACAAGGAATGTTTGTAACTGCAGAGATTTGTCAGACTCCAGCTTCAGACATTTTTGAGACACTGAGCTTCTGAAATACTGAGTACTTTTAACTTCAGTGTTAAACCTCTGCCCCTGTTCACCTCAGAGACAGCTGCGTATCTGTGGTGGATAAAATGATTTCTTGTGGTATAAAACAATAGTGAACTTCTCAATACCTTTTTTTTTTTTAAAGAGTTTTTTAAATGCCGTGATGTTTGCCCAGTAGCGTGCCATATCAGCATGCAATAGCACAGTTCTTGTAGCGTTAATCTGGTCACCCACATAACAAAGAGTTTTGCAGGGTAGTCAGAAAAGCAGGGTCAAAGCTGTGTGATGTGGTTTTGGCAACACTTCCACTGCTTCTTCATGCTTACGCTTTTTGTAAAAAGGTATCTATTAACCCTGAAGAAACATGCTAACCGATAAGTGAAAATGTACTTCTTGTGGCTTGGCTACTTTAGTTACTATTGCGAATAACCTTCCTATGTTTGTGTTTGCAAGAGCGGTTTTCCACTCAGGAGGGTTGTTACTGAGTCACCTTCTCAGCCCGCACACCTTCGTTCTCTCTTTTGCCGCAGCAGCCCTGGCTTTGAAGCGGCGGCTGGCTGGGTGCTGGGCCATCCTAGCCGTAGGAAAACTGGTCACCACGAGCGATTTCCTGCTGGTGAGTAAATGTTATTGCGGAGCTGGAGATTAGGAAAAGAAAAGAAAAGTTAAGGACCAGGAGATCTCTCTTGAGCAAAGCATTTATCCACACAGCCTGGAGTGTTTATCTGCTGCTTTTCTGTTTTTGGTGTTTTTTTGGTGTTTTTTTGTTGTTTTTTTTTTTTTTTAATTTTCCTTCTTCTGGTAAAAGAGTGAAGAATAGGTACAAATTCCGAAGTTCCAAAGCACTGACTCATGGGGCCACAATGCAGCAGCGTTAGGATACAGCCATTTCCTACCTTTGTTTGCAATCAGCCGGGCAGCCCTGGCGGATGCGGGCCCTCGGCCGCAGGGCTCGGTGGAAGGAAATGCTTCTCGTCTCTGTCGAGTGCGGAGGGCTGGCTCTTCGGCAAGTCGCGCACCGCATCGCATGCGGCGGGCCTTGTGCAGAAGGCCTGGCTGTGTGTTGCTGTAGGCCCCAGCCGCCCCAGGCTCCAAGGCGAGGAGGGCGAACTTCAGGGAAAGTACTTGCCGGGTAGTTAGGAAAAGCGTGGTGAGGGAGGCAGCGGATTGTAGGAGCGCTGCCCGCTTGCACCCTATCTGTCTGAGGCTGTTCTACAGGTGTAAATAAAGTATCACCAACGCTTCTTTGAACCAGAGGAATATTGTTACGGCAAGATGAAACTAAGCACAGAAAAAAAGTATTTGTCTTGACTGAAGCGATGCTACTGTGGCTGAACTGAAAATAGGTTGTACGGGTTTGGGCTCCTATTTTTCTTCTCTGACCACTTAATTCCACTCAAAGTTGGGTGTCACAATCTCAGAAAGGACAACACATTTGCATGTAGTGAGAGTGAATGCCTTAAAAAAAAATTACTCCCAGGGTAAGTAAAGCAACGAAGCAGTAGAAGCAGCAATGGGAATACTAAAAGAAAAACAATGACAATTGGAAACTTATGTGGTCGTTGTGTATTTATCTTTAGCCTTGAAATTCATTGAGACTCTTTCCAGTATTTTTTTCTGAGTTCTTCTATAAATGACTCTTGCGACCTGTCAGTTATCATCACTAGACACGATTATTAATTTTTTTTTTTTTAACTCCCTTTAATCTGTATGGTTTAGTGATTTCATTTACATCTCAGAGGCAAATTGTTTATTGGTGACTTACAATTCTCTTCTTAAATAGTGCCTTATTGGCATCTGCAATCAGTGTTAGTGAACAGATTAAAAAAAAAAAAGAGGAAAAAAGTATAATCCTGGAAACTCTCCAACGAGGGGTTAGGAAGCAATGTACGGACAAATGCTCGTGCTTGGAACAAAATAGATAATGGTCCCTGGTTCATGTGTTTGTCTGTGTGTGTTTTTAGTTTTTGTTAAGCCAAAATTAAACACAGTAGAGTTCACTGTTTGCTAATCACCATGTGTTTACTTTCCCTTCCAAAACTGAAGTTGCCAACTGATACATTTCCTAGCCAGTGCTATGAATCTGTCCAAATAAACATGGGAAGTAGTAAAACAATGATACTATATGAAAATACATCCTCATTCATTAGACAGAGTCCAAAAATTTTTGTGGAATTTAGCAGTAACAGCGAAATGTGCATTTGATGGGCTCTCCAGCTTATGAAAAAATGATAATATAACGTGAATAATGTTCTCAAGAAAAACACTTATCCTGTTGATTTACAGAGATGAACACTGATTCTTTTATATTATGCTCCATCTGTAATCCCTGTGGACCAGTGCATTTTGGTATCTCATGTTTTTATGTTAATTAGGAAGGTAGGCATCTTGCAGAGAACAAATAATCAATTCTAACTACCACGTCAATCATTAAAGGTTACCAGTGTGTCCTTCAGAGTGAATTTTTAAAGGGCTTCTCTCACAGACCACAGAAACAACAGCAGAAACATTAGATGCAAAGTTAGGTAATGTCTTTTGCTTGTATGACCAACTAATGTTGGTCTTATATGTGTGACAGAAAAGAAGCTGTACCAAACAGCTGTCCATCTCTTCCCACCTGCCAAATTCAATTAATTCACAAAAGTTTTGGTCTGTGGCAGAACTTACGCTGATGTCAGCAGATGGTTTGCAAATGAGTCAAAACTAGCATTAAGCCTCAATGTTGGCTATTGCTGAGCTGCAGGATGAGAGATGAATTTTTTCAACACCTCATGCTGTGTTACACACATTGGGCAGAAAATAAAGAGCTACGCAAAATGCACAGAATCAGACTGTGATATGAAGTTTAACAATCCTAGTTCCTCAGGAGCATACTGGCTTTGGTACATTTTAGATCTCATCCAAAGGAAGAGACTTCCAGGAACGCATCAGCCTTCGATGCTTGTGGTTTAGAGGAAAGTGGGTTTCTGTATGAATCATAGGCACTGCTGCCTGCTGCAGTTCCCTGTCCAGCGGGTGAGATGGAACTACATACAGCCAGCAGTGAACCGCAAGGGAAAGTACATGGTGTGCAAAACTTCTTGGGGACCCATGCTTTTAAGGCCCCTTGTCCATGAGATGCAGTCCTGAAATGACAGGACATTCTGCCCTGGGCATGCTCCTTGATTGCCCTTGGCAGCAGGTCAAACAACTGCCTCTTTCTTCCAGCAGACCACTTACTTGTTGTCTGTAGGTGTAATTTTTTGAACCCCATCCAAAGCATGATACACTTAAGCGTCCACGCTTAAGTCTTAAGAGTTGCCATGCAAGGTGATGGCCTGGGGTTGTCTAATGGTGCACTGTAACAACTACAGCGTTCCCACTCTGCACCTGTGGGGTTTTTTTGAAGTGCCTATGGCAGCTGCAATTACACCTTCCATTGATATTTCCTTTGCTCTTTACATTTTGTTAGTGTTTATGAGCTTGATTGCTAAGAAAAATATTTCTGTTACAGTAGGGAACACATCTTTTACAGTGAGGCATGGTGCGCAACTCTCCTGTTAGTCTGCAGCCGTGCAAGCTTGTCATGGTTTAACCCCAGCCAGCAACTAAGCACCACGCAGCTGCTCCCCCCCCCCCCCCCCCCCCC
>NW_010972590.1:1243163-1253012 GCF_000737465.1 Haliaeetus leucocephalus
CCCCCCGCGCCCCCCCCCCCCCCCCCGCCAGTGGGATGGGGGAGAAAATCGGGAAACAGAAGTAAAACTTGTGGGTTGAGATAAGAAAAAAAAGAGCAAGAAATGTGAACTTCTCTGACTGGGAGGGTCTGTCTTTAAAGTTGAGCAATTACCCCTGGGATGTCTAGGAGTTAACCAGTTCACTGTTAATCATAAAAGACAGGGACAGCAGAAATGCCTGCCCGAGCCATGCTTAGGGTCTCTTTACTTTCATCTAGCTGATACATTCCTCAGAAAGGGAATTCTGGGGGACTGAGGTTTGAAATTTGAATAATCAGATTGGTACACAAAATGGAAAGTACTGGGCTTTATCACATGGTCAAGGATCTTTCACCTCTTGCAAGACAATTTAAAGGCATTCAGAACAGGTTAGGGGTTTTTGTTGTTGTTTGTTTGATGTTTGTTGTTTTTTTTTCCCCAGCAAGGAACACTTAAATCACTCGAACAATTAGGAATGTGCCATTTCCATCTCTGCTGAAGGAGCTGTGTGGATAGGGGATGTCTGCGAGTGTGTGAGGGCAGCAAAAGCATCAGGACAGTGTGTCTGTGATTTCTCCTGAAGATTTAATAAGGATTTAAAAATATTTTTATTCATACTTTAAACCACAGTTTTCCATTACATGAAGTAAAAGCCTGAGGTCAAGAAAAATGTGAACAAAATCTTGAAGACATTTGATAAAACCAGTGCAGTTCCCCAAAGCTGCTTCTTAGCCAACTTGCTTCCTTTATATTTGAAAAATCTGTAGAAATGACTGTTGGGATCAAAATTTAATTGTACTGGGCACTGTGCAAAACCAGCACAGACATAATATCTGCCCAAAGGAGTTTATAGTCTGCTTCAAGGCTTGATGCCAGGAGAGGGTGTAGCAAGCAGTGAGAACAGGGAATAGGTAGTAGTTCTAGGAACTTGTGACTATCCTGTCTTGCTAGATAAACACTCTGCTCAGTGTCAGCATCATTCAGTGAGGTTAAGATGCAAACAAAAACACTGGTGCATTTGGTAATCTTGGCTAGTCATCTGTCTTGTGACAGGCTTGGTGAATTTATGAGCTACAGCTACTGTCAGCTTTATTTCTCAGATTTTATTATATTGGCTTGTGGGCAGGAGGATTTGGACCTCGACTTATTAACTCCTTGTTTAATGGCCAGCTGTTGATATGCCCACTCCTACAGAAGAGCAATGCTGACATGCATTTCTAGAACATTTATTTCCGAAATAAGATTATTATTTTAAAGTTAGTAGTTCAGGGTTTTCTTCTTCCCTTGCATTTCTGATAAACTGGGAAATACTTTCCCCATGTGAACATTTCAGTTGCTGGGAGTCAGATAAGAAGTGAGCATACAGTGTATCTGAAACAGATAAACTACTTTGTGGGTACAGGATGCTGCATTCTTTAGCTGTTTTTGTTAACTCCCCTTTTCCTTGACTTCTTTGGTGAAGAACACAGACTGCTGGCAGATCATGGACGGATTGTCACCATCTCAGGAAGGCATTCTCTCTACAGGGCATCCTTAAGTACATTCTCAGAGCTCACAGAAACTGGATTGAACACCTGCTTAAAAGTCCTGAGCAGGGAGGAATGGCATGTAATCAGAGGAGTCCTTAAACAGAGGCCACAATTTCTGTGTGGAAGTGTCTAAAATGGTAAGATAGAGTTGTGCTATGACTACAGGAATCTTATCACATTGGATGGGATTAATGGTCCAGGATCATGTACTTAGCACTTGGTACAGCACCCTGTGTTAGATAGCAGCCGGTGGAATGTGCAAGAAACCCATTAATTGACAGTTACAGAATAACCTGCCCATAGGGGAAGTAGCTTTCTAAGCTCAGGCAATTAGTGGTTTTCTTTTGCCTTTTAGCAGGAGTTTGTATACTTTGTCTTTAGTGAGCAAGCAGTTGAGTTTGCTGAATAAGAGTTTTCACTTGGCTGCAGCAAACTTTGTAATTGTGTTGTGTGGGTACTTTCAGAGCTTGCACTTTGCTGGTCTGTCTGCCACTCATAAGTACAGTTTAAATGGAAAAGGGCAAGCTGAGAAAGCTCCAAGCAGAAAGGCAAGATGTATTTTAGTGAGACATCAACAGTAAAATCTGTATAATGTACCCGTTTTTGGACTGCTTTTTAAGTTTTTAGGCAAAAATGTGCTTCTTGTTATTGATGCAGTGATGTATGTGTGTTACAAAGTAACAACATCATGTGTTTTATTGAATGATATTATGCTTTTTATGTAGCAAATTTTAGAGATATAAAAGGTACATTATGTGCATGTTCTAATCCTTGGGCTTGCAATACTAATCAGTAAATGACACTAACATCTTCAATACCTAACTCTCTTTTCATCAGATGTCTCACTAAAATCTCAAATATGCCTGCTTCTACAAATGTACTCCTGTTTGGCAAAGGGAGTGTTACGTCACTGCTTTGGGAAAAGATGCAGCAGTGCTAAATGTCTCATGAATGCAAAGATTTTCCTGAAATTTAGACTAAATATTCATTTTTTTTTTTCTTAGAGTCTCAGATTGTTTACACTATGTTGTATAATGTGCCCCATATTTTTACTATTTGAACACTTCAAATCTCTGTTGGGAATCATCAACTGGCCTTTCAATCCCACAGCTGCAGTGCAGTTCCTGGGCCTAAAACTTTCCGACTGATTGTAATTTACATTAAAATTTATAGCTACATCACTCTTATTGTAAAACTTTTTTCAAGACCAAGAAGAAAATATATTTCTGGTTATCCACAGAATTAAACCCTGGTACTTGTTGAGTGTTTTCTGGGGACAGTGGTGAATGCAGAGTTAAACAAGTGACTAGTTTATGTTGAACTGAGCATTCAGTGTTGCTGGATCCTTAATCCCTAAACAGATGGTTTACCACAGTCTCATTGTAGTCCAGAAGTACCTCTTGTATGAGAAAATGCAGTCATGCAGAAACAGTACAAACACTATTGACTTGCCTACTGCTTGTTGCTGCTCCTTCTTTTCTCTTTCTTCCTCCTTCCCCTTCTCTCTCTCTCAAACAGGATGGAATGTTAGTTTAACTTTTGTGCCCATAATGCCTTTTGCCCTTTACCTAGGATTTATGTATTCTTCTAAATTAAATTAATATGATGGATATGATGGACCTCGAAGGCCTTCATTATGAACTGCTTATGAACTCATTTTCAGATAGGACTGTTTTTTTCTTATCAGAGGACACTTCTTTTGCTTCACATAGCTTTTCACATCATGGCATTTCAAATTTCTTAAGTCTTGTAATACTATATTTTGTGAACAAGAGAGAGAAGAAAGTAGAGAGATTTTAGTTCCTGCTTTTGTTAACCCATTCTTGTTTTGGGTAGAAAAAGAAAGGGGTTTTGTTACTCAAACTTGAAGATCTGCCAGCTTGTAAAGTATTCCTTTTTATATGAGGGAGATTAAGTTGGCATTTTATACAAGTTCTCTAGCATGCACCTTCGTGTCTTGTCATAAGGCATATAATTACTGCATTTCACCATCAGTAATCATTCTTAAGTTAAAACCTACTATAAAACTCTCATTAGTAAAAATAAGACAATGAAAGTAGGATGTACACCTCCAAAAAGGGAACCAACTGTTAAGGGAGTTAATCTTTTCATTGCACAATAGATAAAGAATAAATAATTTTCACTTAGGTCTTGTCTTTTTTATGCAATCAAAATAGTTTGTGATAACAGATCTAGTGCCAAGAGTTTCATAAACAAAGGGGTTTATTCAGATAGGGTTGATCTTCCTTCTGTGCTGCATTCAAATAAGGCATTTTCCTTTTAAGTGTGTAAGGCTGGATCACATCCTCCTGGCAGCCTTGCTGCACAACGGTGGGGCAGATTTTGATGCTGCTTGTGTTATAGAGGGTGGAGAGCCATCACAGAGAGCTCTGCAGTACCTATTTACAACCTCAGGCAGGATAAAGACTGTTTTCTGTATAAGGAAAAGAGTGTAGCCAGACCACATTTTCTCTAAAAAGCTTTGGCCTGAAGTATAGCCCGAGGGCATGAGGCTGACACTGGCCCTGAGAGTGGTAGTTGGCAAGTGTGAGATTATTTTGTGCCAGGCAGAGACCTGGTGTGTCTTCCAGTCTTGCCTCCTATGTAAAAACCATATTTGCTTCCTATCCAGCTCCATCAAGCAAAAAGATTAAGAGCTAACAAATCAGATTTTTTTTTCTTGTTTTCAAAGCTTTCGTGAGTTAGCCTGAAAAATTTTCAGTGTGCCTTCTCTGAGAGTGAGTTGCACTGAAAATGAAAATATACCTAAAGTATTCTCCATGTCATGTCAACATTTAAGTGGCATTTTCCTGTGGCAGGCCTACTGAGGGATCATTGGCACCTGTGTTTGGTACCAGTGTTTAGTGGTCTGCTATACCCAGTTGATGAATTTGCAGTTTTAAAAGGGAGAGCAGAGAAGAAGGTAAAAAAGGAAGGGAGGGAAGGAAAGCTGGGGGAGGGAGAAAGAGCTTGCAGATCCAATACACTGAGAGAAAGATGTGAGGACTGATCTGTGTTTATGACTAGTGCACCATCACATATAATAAAGTCTGGGCCATGCAAATTCTGCTTATGGGTTTGTTGCATGAGATTTATTTTCAGAAAGTATTTATCTTGCCATTGGAATTCACTCAAAATTTGTGTTCAGTGTATGCAAAGTAGAGGAAGGTCAGCTAAGTCTCTTGTTGGTGTGCTGGCATGGTAGTGTCACCAGGAGAAAAAAGTGATGAGTAGAATAAAAATAGGTTCAGATGAGATTTTCAAAACTGATTATTGATCTCAACAGTAAAACCATGGGAATGCAGCGAGGTCAGCAGAGAATGCTTTTCAGATCCCTGCTCTTGTGCCAGAAGGTGGGCAGGCTAAATACACCTGAATAGTCAGGAAATAGGTTTTCTGAATAAGAAGACCCAACGTTGCACAGCTGCTTTGCAGGGTTTACATACATGGCTCACAACAGAAGCATACAACCAAACAAGTTTCAGGTAATTTTTCAAAACTTTTTAGTGCTGGAGACAGCTTGTTACATATAAAACCACTGCATTTCAGAATCAAAATTAGCAGAAAGAGAACGTTCTGTTGTTGGAGTAGGGTACTAAAAGTTAGCCATGCTGAATTCCTCCGCTGCCTCCCCCAGAAGCTGTTGAAAAATCTATTAAACAAGTTTTTTTTAGTGTTGTTACCAATAGGATTGAACCATGGCAAAAGTGATTTCTAAGAAACCTGCAATTGTATAATATCAATTATAATAATGATGAAAGATTCTAAATGAATTAGTTCTTCCAGAAGCTATCCACTAGAAGTTAAAGTGAGAGCCAAACCACAAGCTCATTTTTGCCTCTTTGAAAGATTTAGATGTCAGATGGAATGCTTTCCAAAACAAGGATGTGCTTGAGGGGAAAAAGAAGAAAAGTAATCTTGTTAACCAAAATAAGTTGAATTCAAAGTTACTTTTGGAGCTTTCCCTTTCCTGTTGAGAAAAAAACAACAGGAGGGGAAATGTCCTTAGACTAAAATTCAGTTTAGATGTAAAATACACTTGCCATTGCAGGGGCCACTTCCAATTGCAGAGTGGGAATCTTCTCTGAAGTTACCTAATTTTATTCTTCCAAAGGTAGAGTGACTTGCTACTTCTACAAGGACTCTTAGAGAAAAGTGTGCACATCAGTTTAGTTCCTTCAGATGAGCGTGGTACACATCCTAGAGTCATGAAGCACTTTACAGAGAAAAATTTCAAATAAAACCAACAACATTCCGCTACTGACTTTTCTCCAGGCTCTTTGAGCCTAATTACTGTAACCAGTACCAAGTACAAATATCACTTCAGCATAATGGGCCACCTTTCTTCTCAGGTCCAATTAGCCTACAGCTTGTACAGAAATCACATAGACAAATTGCACGGTCACCAGTTAAGTGGCTCACTGCTTTTCCAGGAGGTTTAAATCCCCAACTGTTACATAAACCAGCATCAACTTGCCTGCTAAGTGTGGGCACTTATATTTGGGATTCATACAAAATCTGGGAAGCAGTTATTTCTTACACCATATTTAT
Source organism: Haliaeetus leucocephalus (assembly GCF_000737465.1). Taxonomy (NCBI): domain Eukaryota; kingdom Metazoa; phylum Chordata; class Aves; order Accipitriformes; family Accipitridae; genus Haliaeetus; species Haliaeetus leucocephalus. The sequence continues at coordinate 1,249,262 of NW_010972590.1, forward strand.
GAATAATGACAAGACGCTGCCAGCTGGTGTGTGTAAAGTTGTCTAGACCAATCTAAGAGAAGTATGTTTTTGCATCTTTTCTTATGGCAGCTTTGAGGGCCAAGGAGGCAGACTGGATAATTTTCTAGTGACTGCTAAATGACCTCAAGCTCTAGTAGAAGTAATGTCTTCAAACTCCGCAGCTTTGGCTGCTGTGACAGAAATATAAAAAAAAAAAAAAAGTTGGAAGAGTATCAGCACTTATGCTTTAGGACAAATGCTGTCTGAGAGAAAAGGAAGTTTTCTACCTAGGTCTAATATTTCATAATTTTGCAAAGTGGAAGTTTTGAGTTGTCATCAGAAGTACGTAGTGCTGATCACTCTTTGAAATACAATCATGAGTTAACGTCTGGAGGTGCAACCTAGTGGGGTAGACAGGTATCAGCAGTGTGTTCTGCAGTGTTCCCAAGTGAAAGACTGCATGTAGGCATTTATTAAGTTTAGTTTTCTTTTTAAACCACATTTACTGATATCTTTTGACATGCTTTTCTTTTGTATCTTGTGTACACACTGAATTGTAGATGGCTACACAGTTGTATGACATAGCTTGTTTCCCCCCTCCCCATACTTTTTTGTTAGAAGAGAGCTGTCGTGCAATAAACATCTAACATCCAAGCTTTTTGTAGTAAGGGTGAAAACTCTTCACCAAACATAGTGGATTCTGAAAGGAGCAATGTGTGGGGATTTCGAAAAGAAAGGAAAAAAAATGAGGGGTGGGAGGAGGGGATGAAGAAGAATGTGCTAGGAAAGGGAAAACTTTCCACAAGAGAAAGGAGGAAGAGAAAAGCAGAGGAACCATAAGGGAAAGTTAGTTTTATTGGGAGAGACCCCATTTTTCCCATGAGTGATATATGTTTTCACTTGGCATAGACAACAACTATATCTCTAGAAGGGAAGACACCAGCTTATACCAGGATCACCACAAATTACTTATGACTCTTTAATTCTTAATAAAAATGACCTGTAGATTTATTGGGAATATCCTTTTCTTTATGCGTGGCAACTACTCAATTCATGCTGAAAAAATCATTTATAGCTTAGCTTTGTAAGCAGAAATGTTTGAAAATGGTTATAAATACAACTCATAAATCTGTAAATATCATACAGCAAGTTCCCCTGAGCAATCCCTAGAACAGTCCGAAGTACTATTATTTTTAAAAAATAGTGTACTTGGATAAAAACACTAAATCTAGCATGGGCGCAGTTCTTGCTAATAGTTTGCCGCTTTGAGAACTTCACTCTCTTTTCATTTTTTATATCACGGTGTGTTCACATCTAACAAGTACACTCATTTAAAGAAAACTGAGTTCAACCACGTGTAATAAAAAGAAATAATTCTATTGATCAGATAAAGTCTCAAAAGAGAGGCAAATTTGAAAATGTTGTCTGTTACAGTTTCCATCTATTGCTCTGTTGTGTCACAGTATTGTAGAAAAGGGAGATCAGTGCATGAGTTTGTTTACCATTTTGTTTTACACCTGGATACAATGAGATGCTGTGGGGAAGACTGTGACTCTCAGAAGGCATCTAGACAAACTGTGACTCATTAGACATTCCTGAAGCATGGTGAAATGGAAAAGTCAATGGAGTACTGTAATATCTGGGTATAAGTTATGCAAGGACAGTTAAGAGTATAGTGTTGAGGGATTAACATTATGTGGTGGAAATTCCATTTAATTAGCTAGATGATGGCATTCCTACTATAGTGGTATCTGTAGAGAAATGAATCCCAAATCAACATGCCTGTTTAGAGCTATAAAGCCAAAAGTAAGGCTTACTCAGTAAAGAGGAGCACTTCCATTTCTTTTTGGAAATGAATGAACCTGTATGTGACACTGCAGAAATAACCCCATATTGGTTATTGTTTTGCAGTGAATACCTGGCCATGTCTCCAGGAGATGTGCTCATCCATGTTTTGGGGAAGGATTGTTACTTAATCTCCTGCTAAGACTCTGCATTTCTTGTTGAACCGCGAGTAGGTGTAAGGGTGATTCTGTTACTGAATAGATGGAGGGAGCAGATTCCCTCCTCTGCTGGCTGCCAACTGCTCTGTATCCCTGCCATGCCTCCTCCTCAGGCCTGCTTAACCTCTGGCTTTTCATCAGGACCCTCAGCTTCATGGTCTTTTTTCCATTGTGGAGACCTCAGCTTTCTTTGCTGGTCACCAGCGTGGACAGATCTTGCTACATCTTCTTCCTGTGCCAAGCAACAAAATGTCATTTGCAGTTTTCACACTCTCTTCTCCCAGGAACAAGAGAGAGAACACCAAGTTTCTCCAAAATGAGAGAGGGGTGGGAGGGAGGTAGCTTCGAGCAGTCTCTGCTCTCTTTCTCCTTCACCACCCACTGCAGCTGAGGAGAGGCACAGAAGAATGGGAGAGTCAGAGAAAAGATTGCTTAATTCAGCTGATCGGAGAAGGATGGGTTTGCACAGTTGTTCACGTACATATTTTAGTTTGGTGTCATTATTACTGGAGATGGTGCAAAGCCCTGACTGCATTTGCAGGGCTGGCAGTCTAGGAAAAGTGTAACCCTGCCCCATTTTACTTCTCAACTGAGCTGCAGTCCTTTAATGGCAATCATGCAACAGCACTCCACATTGGTCTGTCCTCTGGTTTTAGAGAGGCTCCTAACAAAAGCTGCTCTTTGGGAATAAATCAGGCCTGTTCCAATGTTGGTAAATGGTGCACTAGGCTGTCAGCTGATGTCGAAGGCTCTGGTTGCTGTACTGACTGGTCACGTCTTGGGCATGCGGTGTTATCTTGTACATGCCAGGAATGGCTATCAAAACTGGAAGTGACTAAGTAGATTAAATTTTAGCAAAATATTCATGTCTGTGGTTTGTGCCCAGGCCACACCTCAGGAAATCTCATCTGTAAAAGAGATTATATTCAACTAGTGCAGACTGTTCTCGAGTCATCTGAGAATTTCTTTTCATGGAACTGATCTAAGAGCAGTTAAACAAGAGTTGACATCATCTTTCTATAATATAAAAAGCATTATAGGAACAAAATAGAAGTGCATTTTTCCTTTGTTAGGGAAACAAGTCTATACTATGTAATACAGGATCTTTTCCTACTACTATTTTGAATAGGCTGGTTGTTGTTATCCATGTTAAGACAAGAGCACTTGACCCAGTAATCACTGTCTTGTGCGACTATTCCAGCATTCCAAACTTCTGACAGCAATCACCAAATAAATAATAAAAAAAAAACCAAACAAGAACTTTTTGAAAAAGGTCTCCTCCTTTATTTTCAGCACAGATGAAGAGCCTTCACTCTTTTTTTGCCAAACACTGAAAAAGAAACCCAAGCAAAACAAAGCTAAAGAGCAAAAAGCCCAAACTGGACTTATCAAAACCCCAAGGGACTGATCCTTATAGTTGTGCAAATGATCACTTGGAACTGTGTCATGCTGGGAGACATGACTGTTCATATGTGTCCCTTATGTTATTAGGAAGGAGAGATTACTCAGGGTGCATAACCTGTGTGTTCAATTTTGGAAAACAAATTTCTTATATGGAGTACACAAAAACTGCCTAGGGTCATTTTTTGAGATCTCCATCCTCTGTTATAGGTTTCTATGCCTGTGAATTGTGGGCCTGGGTATCCTAATGGAATATGGTATTTTTGGAAAGATGAACATGTCCTATGGTGTCAGACAATCTTTTCCAGAAGTTAAGGGGGGGGGGGGGGGGGGGGGGAGTATTAAAA
>NW_010972590.1:1253022-1342557 GCF_000737465.1 Haliaeetus leucocephalus
GTGGGGCCGGCATTTTCAAAAACACCTTTCACAGGCAATTTGCTACTCCTACTCAAGGTGAATGCTGGCAGGAAAAATGAGTATTTCACTTGAGAAACAAAAGCAATTTGACCGTTCCTTCCTAAGAGCCCCAAGACTTGAAACAATTCAACTTAGATTCATGTATCATGTCCAGCTTAAATACTCAATGCAGTTTCTGTCATATGGTATTTTTTTTTTCAGTCGCAAGGTTGACAGATCTGTTGTTACGATTTGCAGGTTGTTTTCTGCAAGAAAGTTAATTTTTTTGGAAAGCTGAGGTGGAATATCTTACTTCCTGCTTAAATTATTCCACTAGGCTTCAATATGACTACTCACAAGTTAGATGTGTATTCAACAGTATGGATTTATTAGGTTAGGCTTATAAACTGTGGCGTCTGTGAGTCGTATGTGGCTAAAAAAGCATATCTCAGAGATGGCTGACATTCAGTTGTGTGTGAAATGCAATTTTTGGGCCAAACTTTGCACTTGGCTACATAAATCTGCATTAGCTCTAATGAAGTCTGTAGAATTATTCCTAGTTTACCTTGGAGTCATTGAGAGATGCCATTCACTGCATAGATTTAAGTACACATTTATGGTTCTAAACATTTTGGGGGCCACATGATTTATTAACTGTTTTAACATCACTATGTCTTCACTTATTTTCCATCCCCAGCCAATGGAAAATCTTTAGATAACCAGGTTGCTTGATGTACTTTGGATCAGAAAGGTGTGATCCTGAGTAAATGTATTTCATATGATGTAAATGAATTGGGTACATCTCCAGGAGCCTAAATGAGTTTTGAAAACTATCTTATGTATTGAAATTGAAAGTGTTAGGCTGTCTTTGATACAGAAATATGTCATTGCTGTCTATGGATGAAATGGTTGGTGCCCAGTGGCAGCTAGATCAATAGGAATTTGACATAGTTGTGTCATTTATTTTGTAAGCTGCTTTTGTCGCGAGTGCTATTGGGTTTCACCCTTGGCCTCAACAACCCGTCTGTTTCACTACTCGGCGTCCTCTGAAGACACTGCTAATTTTAACACATTTTGTGGTTTTGTAATGTGGCAAATTCCCACTAGGTGCTAGACAAACAACTTCTGCATTTGTGATTTAAGCCACACTTGAGCTGGGGCTGTCAGAGGTAAAAGATTAATACATCATTCCAGCTGATCAGTTCGTTGTCCCTCCCAGATTCTTCAGGGAAGTTTGCACACTGGAAATTTTATGTAACTTTTTAAGTTTTGAATTTGAAATTGTTGTCAAAATACCTAAAACTATTATTACAGCATCAGTGAACCGTCTGTGGCATTTTAATTGTTTTGCTAAGGAGTGGACAGATTTTTGTTCCACAAGTTGTTTTCCATTTACTGTTCCTTAAAAAAACCTCTTTAATATGCTGTTTTTTCAGAATGTTTTTAATCTTAAGTACATATTGATGCTTAATGATAAGGCAAGAGGAAAGACTGGCCACACTTTAAGGAAAATGCTCTAATCCTACAGCCTACTTGCTCCCTCACTTGGAAAATCTTGGATGGCTCTCAGAATATTCAACACCATTCAAACTTGCCTTTTCCTCTAAAAAGGATGCAAAACACTAAATCCCTTCTCCAAAACAGAATGTTTGTAATGTCATGAAAAGGCAGAACAGATGGTATCATAAAGCTTAAGGGGAAAGTATAGCACTTTAATTCAAATTGTTTGACAGAGCTAAAGACAGCCACTTAGTTACCAATTGCTTAAGTTATTTATGCTCCTTTGTGTAAAAGAATAAAACAAGAAAATTAGAAAGTCTTGTACATTTCAGAGAGAAAAGGTTAAGATAAGGCAAAATGGTGCTTTATTTGCTTATGTTATTTGTTAATAGTAGTACGCAAAATGTGATTGATCTTATTAAGCAGCATTACAGAATTGTTTGAATAACTGAAAACTGATTGTATAATTTTTGGTTTCACAGTGGGCAAGTTTACCCTGATACAGTGTGACAACCTACTATGAAAATACACAGAGCTCCATAACTTGGAACCTTTTGCCATTTTCCCTCCACTTTTAACTAAATTAGTTTTGCAGTGCATCAGGATTTAGATTGTGATTCAGTGCATTAACTTATCCCCATACTGCTTTGATTGAGCAGCAAAGCATCCATTACCAATGCCATATCCAAAGTGACGTTTCCATACAGACTGCCTGCTGTTTCATTCATAACCACAAAGCAGCCTGAAATGACTTTACTTCTTTTTACAACTTGCAAGGAGTTAATGGACTGTGCTGGCCCCCTGCCAAAACCTTTAAGAAACTTTATTAATATGTTATGAGGCTGGGACACCATAGTGTGGGATTTTATTGGTTATTCATTTTAATGAATAAAAATATGTATGCACAATTAAAACCATGTTTTCAAGCAATTGCCTTCTAGTAAACATTAAGTCTTTGACAACGATATTCTTAATGTTTGCTAATCAGATTTTTGTCTTTCTCTTTTCATAATGTAAAACTTTGCACTGCAAGAATATTAAATTTGTATTGTGAATGTTCCCTTCAGTGCAGGCCCCACCTTTAGCCCAGAGAATACTCTTTTCTGGTGCAGAAAAAGAAGCATTGAAAGCTTCTGTCTGGACTTTACTGTGTCCCAACAAATGAGCCACTGCAGAAGATGATGAGAAAGACTGTGCAGACTATATTGCTGTGGAGATGTAGGCAGCCTGTACATAGTACATAACATACGAAGGGCTAACGTAATGTAACTAGCTTCAAAATTAATGCCAGAAGTCAGCTGCTGGTAGGCTGGTTGTCTGATGTGATTTCAGTGTTATTTTGCAAACATTTCTCCTCAACAGGCAATGGAATTAGTTTCTGTTACACATTTTTAAGATTCAGAAGTTGCTCAGACAATGAAGTAGATAAGACAAGGTAAAAGTCTCAACAGTTTCTAATGCCTGGGAACAAGAACAGAGATGGTTCATTGCATAAAGACATATGAACTCTTTTTTAAAAGAAGGTAGTTTCCTTAGTTTTCCTTCCATGATTTCAAAATAAAAAAAATCTCTTAGAGTCATTGTTCTCTGAGAAGCATCCCAATTTTCAGTCCTTGGATGCTTTTCTCCAAAACTGGTAGATACTATCAGAGAAAAAAAAATAATCATAGCTTTAATGAAGACAACAATAGGAAATAAAGAAATGTGGAAGTGAAATTCAGTAGGTGATGGAATGAAGAGTTAGTAGCAAAGCAGAAAGTTTAAATAAAAATGCCTCAGTCTGTTTAAATAGTTAACTGTATTAGCACATGTTGACAACTGTTAAGTTTGCATAACAATTTCCATTCTGCTTTCAGACTTCTCATTTGAACTTGAAATTTTCAAAGCTTGCTCCTTTAGAAAGCAGTTGTGCTTTGCATGTAATTTGAGCAAAAAAGATGAGAATGGTTTGCATGTATAAGAAGAATCATAAAGTACATTCTTTCTTGGTATAAAAATAAAAAGAGCTTGTGGTTTCATTTGCAGTTTTTTCCTGGGAAAATTACCTGGAGATAGAAAAACAAGTATTTGCTGGGGAAATGACCCTTACTGAAGAGTGCTGCAGTGATTATTTTAGGTTTGGTGGTGGTGTGCACAGTATTTTCCTAGGAATAGTGCTTCAGAATCCTGGGTGTAGTTCGACCTAGATCCCTCCTCTCTTTAATCTCTGATGGTGATGGTCTACACAAGAACTGAGGAACTGCCTAGTGTCAATAGGCCTGACACAGCTAAAGATGGCCAAAAGCATCTGTAGTTAGTGAACAAAGCTCCCAAGGAGATGTTTCATTCAGTAGATCATCTCCAATTGAAGATTTGGAGTCAGGAATAGGTTTTCAAAATAAAATGGAGGCATCCTTCTGCTAATAGGGACTCTGTTTGCAAAATAAATATTTTTGGTTTTGTTTTTACACATATGTATGTGCACACGTGCTGCATGGGTATAATTTCTGAATTCAGCTTCTTTCTGAGTTTATATAAAACCTTCAATGCATGAATATTTAAGACATTAGCCTCATGTGAGGCAGAATATGAACAAAGGATTACAAGATGTTACATTGCATATGGCCCGGAGAGCTAAGAAAAAATTGTATTGCCAACACTGACTGTGAAATCTTGACTTTCAACTATCTATCTGTGCAACTTCGTTTTTTGCATACAGCTTTTATATACTTTAGGCAAGATACATTAGAGATATCTAGACATGCACAATAAACAAATAATAAATTGATGCAAGAAGCAGAATTAACTTATGATAACTTTTGCCTCCTCATTTTTCAGAATCAAGTACAAATTTCAGTGTTCTCTTCCAACAGATTTTTATGGAATTTAGACCTAGCCATTAGCTAAGGAATGTGAGGAAAGAGGTGGTCTTACAACACTTCTGTAAAGCTGAAACATCTGTAGTGATGCTCCTGATAGAAGAAATACTTTGATTTTTCCTGTCTTGAAAATTCACAGCAAAAGGAAGAGAACATAGGAGTAACTGTAAATTAAAAAAAATATACCTTCATCCTTCTTTCCTTTGAATACTTCAGAAACCCAGGTACCAGTGCCAGTGAAGATATGAACCAATTGGTAGAGGCCTTTCTAAATATACATGTGGAACAGCTAAGATATAGGGATGTTTCCTGCTGCATTAAAATTACAGCATGAATATCATGGCATTTTTTAATATGGTAAATAGAATTTCACAGTAATTTGAAACATGGAAGAGTTAAAATTTATTCACTTTTTTTTTTTAGCAAACCTGTTGGCAGTAGCATGCAGAATCTGGGGACTGGGGATGGGATGTAATTTCTTTACTGCTTACAGCACAGAAGTGCTGAGTTACTTGCAAATACATACTAGTCTTTATCCCAGGTTGCTGGCCTGATGTCAGGCTGGACAGATAAAGTGAGACACTGGCATTTGAGCTTGAGAAGGCTGTTCTTATATATCCATTTTTTGTCTTTAGTAAATGAAGAGAAATGTATTCTTGAGCACTTTTAATATCTCTTTAAGTCCAGCTAGGTAAAAAGGGACAGTTTTGGGTTTCCGTGTAAACTAAGTACTTGGTTCTTCCATAGGGGAAAATGGCCTGTATTTTTTAGTGCTGTAACTGAAACTGCCATGTTAACCCAGCAAGGAGGAGAAATGTGGAACAGGTAGATATTTATTTTTAAAATACACAAGTGCATTTGAAAGGAAGAAGAGTGGCATGATATTCACAGAATGAAGCTTCATTTGTAGAGGCTGTAAGCAGCAGATAAGATAGGGAAAATGACATAATTTTGTGAGGATAATGTTTTACATACAGGAGATTAACCATGGCAGATTCTTTGGAAAACAGAGGTGACAAAGATGTCCCTGTACATATCTGATTGATAAAACATTTGCTAGCTTTGGGTTTGGTTTTTTTTGTTGTTGTTTCTTTTTTTTTTTTAATCTTTTATTTATTTATTTATTTATTTATTAATTTTTTAATTTTTTTTTTGGTAGAGAGCAGTTTAAAGGTGCACTTATTAAATATTAATAGACGAGAGACCAATTGAAATTGCATGCCGATGCAGTCCCCATGCTCTTTGGAACCTTAACCCTAGCTCACTGGTACTTTACAAGGACATCAGCATTACATAGCTGTGTGACTTTGACCCTGATTACTAATTAAACAGAGGGTGAAAGTCACTTAATTCAGACGCCTGTTGAGTGAACAGAACTATCACAGTGAATGTCCTTTGTATTTACAGGGACAAAGATTTGCTCTGTAGAATAGAAAGCGTTAGAAATGAAATAAAAGTTATATAAATAATTGACTGGGCTCGATCTGAAGTCTTCTGATGCAGCAATGTGGCCACAGACAATAAGCAGTTCATGGATCAGTAGACTATCATTTTAATAAAAAGCTCCTGTTCAGATGTTATTATATAATGATAGTTGATAGGGAGGCTTAGGACAGTAAATAGACAGGGACAGCACCCACAAGTTTGTATTCACTTAGTGCCTGTCAAGTTGTGGTTCTCCTACTAATGGACTATTTTCTTCTGGTGTGGACACTTCCTATTTTCTTTTTTAATTCCAAGTAATGATAAAATGCCTGGAGAGTTGTATTTTTTAAAGGAAATTCAGTGGAAACATCATGATACACTCAGGTGTCACCTGTCATTACCCAAACCACCAGGTCTACCTGGGACTATGGAGAAATTGTTCAGTGAGCAGTAAGAAATCAGTGGTCTCAGCAAAGGCTTGAAATGCCCCTGCTTCAGTCATAGTCAGTTATGATTACAGCACAGTAAGCAGGCCAAAGGAATGTCTCCATTTATATTAGGCTTGACAATGGACACGATGAAAGAATACTCTCCCGCCTTTATTATTCAGGCCCAGGACAGAATAGCTAAGGTTTCCTATTTCTGGCCAAGGGGTGGGATAGCTTGGTGAGGATGTCCCTCTCAAATCAAATACAGAGAGGCTGGCACAGCAGAGGCTTGAGATCTGCGGAAGAATTTTGTACTTTTTGCTGGTGGCTTGGAAAAGAGAGAGATTTCCTTTAAAAGTGGGCAAATGCAATCAGTGTGACGGAGGTATCAGGTGTCTGGGACATTGCTGTTGCATTGTGACTAAGCGCAGAATAGCTGTGCTTTGTGAAGGTCCCAATGCATGTGCTCCTGGCACAGGGGAATTGTATGGCAATTTATGCATAATTTAAAACAATAAGATTAAGCCTCCCTTCAGGAGGCCCCTCATCCCCCCTTTTTTCCCAGTTATGAGATACTCAGAGCAGTCCATATGCCTTCCCACCCGCCACTGTGCATGGTGTTCTGGTGAGCCTGGTGGGACTAACCTGTGGTGCCAGGTCCTGTGCTTGTCTGGAAACCCAGCTCCTTGCCTCATTGAAAACAATCAAAAGGTTTTAAAACCAGCTTTGGCTTTTGCCCTTCACACAGGACGACACTAGGTCGACGACATTTCAGGATAACTGTTTGGCAGCCATTTTAGATACTGCCTGTGCTGAGAGCTCTCTGGCTGCCAAAAATTGCAGGCACTCTGTGCCAAAACACTCTTGGCAGTAGAGATAAACTTTGCAGAGATACACAGTCCAGAAATATCTTATAATTACAAAGCACAGGGGGCAGAATGTTTTTACAATACAGCTGTGCTAATGTAAACATTTAATTTGGCAGCCTTCTCCACCCACTTTTCAATTAACGGGGTTTATGCAGATACTTTAGGTCTGCAATAAACTTTATTGCTACTTCTCTTAGAGTACAGTTTATGAAACACAGATTTGAAGTATTTGGGGGGCTTTCTATCCATTTAGCAAGGCACATTGAAAATGTTAGGCTGTCATAAAGGGAAGTGTCAATTCCTGTTTTAAAATGCCTTAGCTCTGGCTTCACTAAAAGCCTTTGCTTTAAAAGCATATATTAATTGGGGCCTGTCTCCTTTGGTTTCTCCCAAAGCAAGTAACAGGATATTAATAGAAAGAAATGAAATCACTTAAAGAGCTACAAAAGGACATTTGTGCTGGTGATCATTAGAAAAGACAAATGTTCCTGGTGTTGCAGAATGGTGCTACAGAGAACAGCTCTGAACAGCAGTTCTTATGAATATAATTGCAATAATTGTGTGATAGCTGTGGTAATTGTTCTTATAGAGTAAAAGAAAAACAATTTCCAATCACAAGCATTATTCAGCCTTAGACGGCAAAAGCAGCCAAAGATCCTTTCCTGCAAACTTCAAAATGCTGGAGGTTACAGTATTTTATAATGAGATGAGTTAATTGACTTTGTGAAACTGGTTAATGTTTTATAATATAAGAATACACATCAGATAATATCTTTCTATTCACTGTCAGATACATTAAAGTAACTCTCTCTAATTCTTTTTTGCATTTAGTGGGAATGAAAAGCTCCAGTGTGTCTTTGAAAGGCCAAAATGCTGAGTCCTTTCTCACAGTCAGGAGCTCCCCAATCCTGTGAAGGATTGCACTGCGTCAGAGGGACCGTCCCTGATATGGAGGGCTCCGTATTCAGGGTCTAGGCAAAACAGAGTTAGCACAGTCACAGAACTAGATTAGCATGTTCTCTAGGAATGACAGACTTTAGGATTCAAAGGATCAGTTCAGTTTGGATAAGCTGAGGTCTAGGAACGATTGTATTTTTTTTTGAAAGTGTGTTGAGACTTCTTTACTCATGAAACTTGGACTAGCATCCAAGAAACTGCTATCTTGTCTGCTTTCATTTTGGCATTTGTATTTCCAGGCCAAGCCACTCATTGTTGTCGATAATTATGCAGTAGCAGCAGCAGAAGAAAGGCTGTTGGTTGTCCCACAGCAGCCTAGATGATGGTCTCTGCCCCACAGAGCATTCAGCTTTGGTTTTCATGTGTGTGGGGCCAGGAGGTGGTGGTGTGAGGCAGGCTGATGACTGGTGAAGGGCACCAAAGTGTCTTCACATGTTTTTTTCAGCTGATGTGCATGAACTTATTGAGGGCTGGGTGAAGGGGTTTTGCTTTAAACTTCAAGCCAGGGAAGGAACGATATGGAAGTAGATAAAAGTGACAATGTTTGTGAACATCACTGAAGGCACAGTTTACCAGTAAGTTTGTAAATGGGCATGTTATGGCCCAAAAGCAAGCAAGTGGAATTAGCTACTTCAGTTTTTAATGAATTTGAGAAAGTTTGATCCTAAATGTGAGTGAAAGGCCATCAGAAAAACAAGAGCTTCTTCCAATTGATTTGCCCATTCCTAATTTCCATTGAAGTAAATTAATCTTAAATGCTGTTTTTTAAAAAGTAGTTTTACTTTTTTACAGCAGACATCAAATAAATGTGATTAGGTTAGTAAGTACTAAAGCGTAACTACAGAGATATATTAAAAAGATAATTGAAGAAAGTCAGCAAAAGCAGATGTCAAAGCATTAACAACATAAACGAGGGTCCAGTTATAAAGATAATTCTGCTTCTGTAACCTGTTGGGTTATAAAGAGGGAGGGAATATATTTTATGGATGGGATCCCACACAATTGATTATTCCAGGAATTCAGAATAACTTTTGTCCCTTGTGATCACAAGACATTTTCTTAGACTCCTGTTGTAGGAAGTGGTAATTGTTTTTAATTGATTGTCTCCTTACTCTTTCTACCAATCAATCAATAAATCAATTGTGCTGATAAACTGCAATTATCTAGCTGTTTTCCTTATGTGTTGTTCCCTTAATTAGGAGCACAGTTATTCAGCATTGTTGCTGTGATTAGAGTGTAAGTGCAGCAGAGAAAAGAGTGCTTTTAGGAGTAAAATGAAACTTTTTAATAGACTTTGGCTATTTCATCAGCAATAAAAATTCAGTTTGGTGGCAAAGGACCTCATGAGCGAGATCCTTATTCTCTCCTTTATTTGGCTACTGAAGTCTGTGAGAATGTTGATCACAGCCCATAGGCAGAATCAGCATTTTAAAAAATGATGCTTTGTAATTCATTGGTGTTCCGTAAAATAAAATGGGTTGTCAAGATAGTAAAAGCCTGGCCACAGGAATGAAAGATCTGAAAGGCAGAAGTGAGAAATGCATTCTACAACTATAACGAGATTATCAGTCACCTTCAACAACACTGATTTAATGAATAATTGGTAAATAAAGATCTGTATAAATTGCAATCCCCCCCTCCCTTCCCAAGGCTTTACAGGAGCATGGGTGATATTTAGAAAGGAAACAGTTTTTGTGTTTTGTCTATCAATAAGCCTCCTAAACAGCTGGGTTTGGGACAAGGCTGTTTTGTACCACTCTGGGAGAGCAGAGTCCCTGTGAAGCTGCTGAGGGTCTCCTATATGTAAGCCAATCTCCAGGTCCAGCCGGGAGCCAGGCCTTCCTGGGGAGAGGAGCAACATGTACCATGCTCTGCCACGTCCCCTTTGAAATTTGTGGTCTGCTCTAAGTGCAAAGGAGCCTTGAGTAACTGATGGAGGAAACATCTATACCACACCACTGGTGGTGCCGATGTCCTGGGGTTTCCCACCTCTGCCTTTGTGGCCACAAGCACCACTGCTGCACTGCCTGAGGCAGCCTGCAGCAATCTGCAGAGCTTATTGCTGGAACTGACCTACTTCCATCTGCACCTGGAGTGGGAACTGTACCCACAGCAAAGCCTGAAACAGCATCCCTCCATTCAGGGGTTAGGGAGGATGCAGGTGTGGTTGACAGCCACCTTTACCCAAAGACCTCTTATCCCAGATCACAGGTTTGAAGCTGGATGTTTAAATAATGTTTGGGTAAACGCTTGAAGTCAAGTGTTCCTGCTCAACCAATGTGGCAAGAATTAAAATAATATTTTCAAAGAGGTAAATGCAGTTTGGTGCAATTGGCTGTGCACTGTGCATCCTGGGGGTGCTTGAAAGCTTGCCCATGAGTGGGGGTTGGGGACAGAAAATGAGTGTGTGTGGTGGGGATCCTCTGCTCTGGTATTATCTTAGAGGATTTTTTAGAAAGCTGAAAGCTCATACTGATATAGCATCAAGCTTTTAACCTGCCAGCCCTTAGATGGTAGTAACAATGCTGTGTCAGTTCTTTAGGAAACACATAAAAAAAGGACAAATGAAGTACTCCCCTGTACAGCAGAAGACAGTTTAAATAGATTAGGCTCTGGCATAGCACTTAAGTTTATCAGGCATTCAGTGTTTAGGATGTACAATACAGCCGTATGTGACTTGCCAACTATCTGGGCTTCCCCCACTGTTTCTGGTTTGGCAACGATGTGGTTTTTCACCCTGTTGCAATACTGACTGCCAAGGAGACATGGCCAGCTTTCTGCTTCCTGTCTTCCTCTTTGTCCTGGCTTGGCCTGCGCTCTGCCTGCCAAGTCACAGATGCCAAAAGCTCATACAAAAAGGTCAAACAACTAAGGCTTGAAATCACCTATGCCAACATTTGTATTTTCTTTCTATTCTTCTGTATTCGGCTAAATGGAAAGTACACAGCACATAGCTGAAACAGGAATACAGAGAAATTTTTGGCAATAGGAGTGTATGGATTACAGTTTTGCAAACTGCTCATAAAGGGAGTGAACACTGAACATTTTAAGAGGAATTCTGAGTAAAGCTCAGTGAAATGTGAGGTGCTAATGATATATAACAACCTTTTTTGGTTTTGTGGATTTATCCCTCTCCCCTCCCCCACCCAGTTTGTTTTTGCTTACTCCTGCAGTTTTACTGTATTTGGCAGTCAAGTTCCTTTGGAATTTCGTACTACACTTTGCAGTTGGATCTGCAGCTACATTAATATCTGTGACCCTGTTCTAACTACTAAGAAAATTAAGCTTAAGGTAATATTTATAACTGGGAAGTTCTAATAATAAGTAAATAGCTGTTCAGAACCTAAACTTCACCAACATAAATCTGAAACCTCCTGAACTGAACAGTGTTGTACATTTTTCCCCCAGATGAAATTTGTTCACTGATTTTTATTCAGCTTTTCTCCACCTTGTGAAGCTGAAGCAGGAAAAATACAACTACCACTTCTATTTCTGTAATGTTTCTTATCATGACTATGATATTAACCTAATGCTTTAATCTCCTGGTTTTTGACTAAACATTAAGGCTGATAATAGTAGGCATAAATGCAGCATGACTGTTGGCCATGAGTTGTAAAATTGCGTGATTGTAGGGAAAGCCTTCTGTTCAGATGATTCATCAAAGCCTAGGTTGCAAAGCACAGCTTTGTATTTCAGTCTTCAAAAGAGACTATTCACTTTATTCATCATCTGCTCGGCCTCTCCCCTACCTTGCACACCTTTAAAGAGAGGGTGTTTCTTTAAAGTAACAGCAACAAGCGAGAGAAAAAAGAGAAAGATCCTTTCAGCAATAAGCTCCTTCATAATAAACAGCATTTGATTGTCTGTCTTTTACTCAATTGAGCAAGAAACCTGTACAGTTCTTAGTGGTTTTAGTTCGTTTAACTACAAGTATTTTCCTGGGCACTAGGAAGGTGGCAGTGTTGAGGAATATTCCTAGGCATATGGTAGTAGCAGGAGGAAGGTAGAGAGAGATTGCAAAGAGAAAGTACGGAAAAGAATTTGTTGGTTGTTTTGTTCATTCATACAGGTGGTTGCAAGTTATCTTATAGTAAATCTTTAACAATTTCATACACAGTATTATTCCTAAAGTTAATTATAGACCTAGACCTTGGTAAAAGAGCTGCCAATGTAATTAATGGAATAACAGTGCGCTTCCTAGAGTCAAATATTGCTTGTGGACAACCACTTCTAACTACATACACACAAAGCCACATATTCTGAATTCATTGCATACCAGGGAGCAATTTACTCACATGTATGCCCTCTGCTATTAGTAACACAACAGAAGAAGCCTCTGTAACTGTGGATGGCAATTATTACTATTACTTGTCTGTGCTGAAAGGTGGGTTGTCTGTCGCTGTCCTTCCAGCTGTGCTTTGCTGGGTTGTGATTTACACACTGCTAACTATACTCACCCCCTAAGCAAAGAGCATTAGTAACAGTGAAGGAGTTGAGGAGTCATGCAGCTTCGTTTCTTTGTTGGTGAATGTTTTGGATGTTCTTCAGTGCCAGGGTGGGGATAGTAATTTTCTCAGGTACCTGAAAGTGAAATGTCACTGCAGAGTTTTCACAGAGCTTGATTTTGTGGGGTATTTCAGGAAGCTTTCTCCTGGGAATGCCTGAAATCAGCAAGATGATCTTGATCGCTGCTGTTTATTTTGCGACCTTAAAATTGACAAAGCTGCCCTGCAGAAGGAAGGACTGTGGGTATGCTTATGTATGAATAGGAACAAAATTGTTTTAAATGTTGTCCCTTGCAGGCCATCAACCTTGAATTTGTTGTTAGCAGGGACTGAACATAGGTAGTCATCTGATCCAAGGGTCTTCAGGCTGTACAGGTTGTTAAAATCAGTCTGTGATCCCTGTAAGAAGGAGAAGGTCTTTCCTAAGAGGCAAAAATGTCATTTTTACAGATTTCAAGACAGTAAGGAGTTTGTTATTTGGGCTAAGAATTTATCTTGGCTTTCTAAAGATTTAAAACATTCCAGTCTTGGTCATGAGTTGAGAGAATGTATTTCAGCAGTCTGTGAGAATACTTGAATGAAGTATGGAAACATAGGAAAAAGTATTTTTTAACACATAATCCAGGTATGCCAATTTACTGTGGTTCTCCCCTGTTAATCTCATGGAAGGATATGGTCCAGAGAATTTGCCTTGTTCTGCCCCATAATCACTGCACTTCTTTTTAATGCTTCATTACTTAATAAATATTATTTCCTAACGTGATTTTTATTATGTATGTTTAGCCTAGTCTTTTTTTTTAAATGCAGCAACACACTGGTTACATTTTTTTTTGCTTCTGCTGATTATTAAAAGGGACTTATGCTAGTAAATTTAGGAAGGCAGCTATCATTTTGGTGCTGACATATGCCTTTACTCAGAGATCCTCATGTGATTGCCTATAATCTACATGAACTTAATGTTAGGCTGTGGCGTATAGTTTGAAATGGTATAGGTGAGAGCTGTGCAAAGATACCCAAACTTGCTGTGACCGAGCCAACTTGTGTATGGGAAACAGTGTAGGCTTGCAAGCTTGACAGTCTTCCTAGATTCATGTTTTCTGGGCTGTCTCCTATATACATATACATACTGCATAACAAACTGTGGTAACCTGTAGACTAAACTATGTATAAAGTTTTAGTTTTATTCTTATTGTCATGGCAATCTGTCTTCATGTGCTGTTTCCATCTCCTGAATACTTACATCATGCTGTTATCAATAGCTATGCATATGGAAATAATTTGATTGTTCATTTGATTAAAATAGAAGAAAGGGGCCATAAAGTAATGCTAGTGTTTCCTGGGGGGACATAGGGCTTTAAACCTATAGCAGACAAACTGGCTTGATATGGAGCATATTTTAACTTTGTTACACGAACTTAATTTTGAACAATTGTGTATGTAGGAAGGCTAATGCCAGAATGACTTTGGAAAAATTGGCCACAAAATGTGCTGGCATATTCTTGGTTGCCGGTGGCTGCTTTGCTGCTGATGGAGCTCTGTGTTGCCAGCCGTGACGTTGCCTCGCTCTGCTGCGAGCAGGTCACACACCCCTGTTCTGTTCCCGCATGTGGAAGTGTGTTGGTGCCAGTGAACAGGAGAGCATCACGTGAGAAGCATACATTGAGCTATGGGACAGCTTCAGGTTGGAGAGGGTTTGGGAAGAACTTGGGGCAGGCTGATGAGCTGGCTTTTTAACTTTGCTGCACCCTGGGATCAGTTTTTGGGTTTTTTTGGTGTTGGTTTTCTTGGTTTGTTTTCTGCAAGTGTGAGGTGTGACTAGTGGGCCCTGTGCAACGCTTGCCTGTCAGTCACACCCACTGGGTGGAGAAACACAGCCCTAGGCCAAGGTGAATTTCATGAGAGAATTGGATTTTCTCATGTTCTTGCCGTTACTGATATCATACTGCTGTCCTGAAAAGGCTCTATTGTTGTTCGTGTTTCACTTTTAGCGTAGGCATTAAAGGGATACTGTTTGTTATTCAGATGTACAGCACCTCCTGGAAAACTGCTTGAAAACATGAAAGCATCTGGGGGCTTTGGAGATTTGCTTGCTATAACTGTTCATAAGGGTAAAGATTATTGTCTAACTAGCCAGTTGGTCTCATTTGCATGTCAATGCAAATTTTTAGCAACTGCATGGAAACCTGAACTACTGAAAGATAGGCTGATCAGAATGAAGTCCTAGTCTTGGCTTTGTGTGCTTTTCCAAATTCACGTTAAGTTGCTCAAGTAGCGCACAGAGATTGACTTCACACTGCTCTGAAGTGTTGTCAGCAATCACAATGAAAGGAAGTTGGGCTAGAAAGGGAGCTATAAGATTTTTTTCAGAAGTGCACAAGGTGTGTGTGTATTTGTGGAGGGCAGGGAGGGACAGGTAGAAGGGAGGAAGGAGAGACAAAATCGGAGAAGTTCACAGGTTTCCATTAACGTATTGTCATCTGCTTGAAATCAGTCATAAAAGGGTCTGCAGTAATTACAGTGCATACACCTGAACTCTTGTGTTGTGCACTCTGTCTCATCTAACTCCTTCAGGTCAGGTGAGTTTAGCCCATTTGTCCAGGAAAAATACAGCGCAGAGCTGTCAAAGTGCTCTAATACACATAAGAAGATACTGAACTGAATCTTGAACCTGCTATGTGGGTGCACAAGGGAGAAAATGGTTAGTATTTTTCCTGGAAAAAGGACAGTGTAAATATTAAGTTGCTATTTTTTGCTATAAAGTTTTTAGAAAAATCTGAAATATTTCTGTAAGGAATGCTGTTGTGAAGGTGCTGTTCACATTTATTCCTGTTCTTTCATTAATGCACAAGAGAGTTAACATGTTTAACTCATTAGAGTTACCACTCTACAAAACCCCTACAAACATTGGTCTATAAGTAAGATAACCCTGAAGCCATATGCATTTATAATTTCGGCGCACACACACACATGCACAGATCCATGAATATACAAACTTATTAAAATGGGAAGGACTGTTTGGATTAAATGTTATCTTATATCTTTAGCCAGCAGAAAGTTATTTTTTAAGTAAAAAAGGGCCTTTAATAAGAATGTAATTCCTGTAGTTATAGTAGCCGTATTGAATGTATAAGGTTACTCATTCTGGCTTCATGTCTTGGAGCTGTTGGGTGGTGCAACCCATTTTGCCCTCTGCCACAAACTGAAACTTGAGTTTCTGTTGTATTTTCAGTAAATTTGTACAAGGTTTTTTATCTCCAAAGACTTTTTTAATAGCTGCAGACCAAATCAGACTTGATAAATTTCTCAAGGTCCTGCTGTGGTGGAACAACAGTAAGAAAATAAGGCTTAGAAACTCTGGATAGTTAAATAATGTTCAAGGCACTGGCAAGTTACCAGGTGCAGTAAGAATTTTGAGTTAGTTTGGATTTGGTTTTTGGGTGTGGTTTTTTTTTAAACTTAATTAACACTCAATTTTTACTCATGCAAACCAAAAAAAGTAGTAAGCAATAAAAATAAAAACCTTGGAATTTGAATCCATACATAGGTTTTTTTAGATAAAAAGTAGTATCCTTTTCCCAAGTATATAATACCCTTAGGTACTACAAGAACATGTGCTAGCTTTAGAAAAGAATTGAAATACGAAGAGCAAAAGTAGTCTCTACTGTATACTGAACCAGCAAGCATATTTTAAAATCTTGGTTGCAGAACTGCAGTTGGTATTGTACCTATGCCAGGGAATTTCACCTACATAGATGATGCGAATACATTAGAAATTAGCAGAAGTGAGGGATATGCTGATGTGTAATATACAGTGAAATTTACAGAATTACAAAACAGATGCTCCTCTGCAATATTAGCCACAAAATGACAGAATTACCTTGGGAAGGTGCAAATGAACATGGTCAGATAGGACTTAATATTTTTTTAATAACTTTTGACCAGTATGACTGCAACAGCAGTACTATTGCTAATAGGGAGATAGGGAGTCTGTGGGAAAAATGTTCCTTAAAATTACTTTGTTTAAAATTTGAAAGTCAAGGTTTAAACCAGGAAACTTTTTTTTTTCTTTTTTGGGCTTTAAAAAAAAAAAATCCTTGAATTTTTTTGCAGAACATCCCTGCCAAACTGAAAACTGGGTTAGTCATACATTTCTATGTGTTAGTCAGTTCCACATTTAAGTACTCCTGTGGTATATCATAGGATTAAGTACTTCTAATTTTTCTCTAATTATTTCTTTGTAAGTCAAAGTAGACACAAAATCAATGTGTTGGTCAGAAACATTTTTTTGATCACTGTTGCTTCAGTACTCGATGCATGATCTCTTCTCATTGTTTATTTATTACCAACTTGCATATGCTGGAAAATAAACATGCAATTCCAGTCAAGTTTGTGAACCACTGGTATGAAGAGGTAGGGTGATTTTTCTCAGCCGGTGCTTGTACATTACCTACTTAGTTCCCACTGATAGATTTAATCTTTCTTTTGTCACTGTTAGTCTGTGGGAATATGGACAGGCAAAGTGGTGCATATTTTGTCTATGAACTTTTAGGTTATAGCAGATGGAATTAAGTCCACTTTATAAAGAATACAGTAACATAGCCTACAAATGCCATTTGAGATGCTGCTCTCATAAACATGATCTATAATAAAAAATACGTGACTTAAGGATACATGGAACTATGCCATTCCTTATGCCCCATCTCTGATAGATGTAAATGAATATCCCAGTGTTTAAAAATTGCACATAGCATCAACTGGCAATCTCAAGATAAGAAAAACTCATCAGTGTATAGGCAGCAGTTGGAAAAAACCCAAACCAACCAAGCAGCCAAATGCAAACCATCACCCTTTTGGGGTCTTTTCTTGGTGTATTCCATATTTGTTATGCTAAAGGTCGTGTTTTACCACCAGTCATAAAGTTGAAATTAATTGAAATGAAAACATAGTTGTGGTAGCATTGTGCATCATAGATCAAAATTAGGAGACCCTTTGGTAAATATTATAGTATTTAGAAACACTACAATGATGCTCAGGTTGTCAAATCGTTAAGCCTTTTCCCTCCGGTTTCAGAGAAAACATTAATTTTGTTTTGGGCTCCTAAACACAGTTATGCTTACTGGCAGAGGTATTACCCCATGCTGTTCTTAGCTGGCTTGAAGAAATACTAAACACTGCAGTGCTCTAGTCTAATTTTGGAGTTTCCATGATATGTAAACCCCCAGCATTTTATTTTAACTGCTGTTTATTTCTCCCAGTTAGCGTATAGTGTGGTGGCATACTTAGCTTTTTAGGAGATCTCTGTCTACAGATTAATAGAGAGGCCTCATGAGCCTCTGCTAATATTTGTAAACTTCCTGTGGGTTCTTTGTCAGGTGATGTTTTAGACTTATGAACTACATATGATTGTTACTTTCTGAAAGGCTGAAGAATCCAGCTTTTATTACTATATGTTTTAGTGGAGGATGCAATGGACTTTGAAGAAAAATGGCAGTCCTATCCTACAGTATTTGTTGAGCTGTGCTTTCTTTTGTACTTTTAAACTGTAATTTACCATGAAACGCCTAATCCAAAACTCACTGAAGCAACTTTCCATTGATTTTAACAACCTTTAGCTGAGACCCATATTGAAAAAACCTGACTTTTTCGTAGTCATGTCACCATTATCCTGTGCCTAAAAATATTGCCTTATGTAGTAGAAATGTGTATTTTATCTCCCTGAACTCTTTTTGCTTTACTGCCCTAAAATGCAACAGAAAATGAAATCCTGACTGCGTGGGAGTCAGTGGTAAATTTCATGTTGACTTCCTGGAAACCAGGATCCACGCAGAAGTTCTTAGTAATATAAATTGCATGAAGATGAGGGTCAACCTTTGTCTTTCACAACATAATGAAGTGGCCGGTTTATTAATTGGCTGAAGGTATATGCGAGCAAATTCCTGTTCTTTACATGCTGATATGAACTTTTTCATTAATATAATGAATATAATTTCTTTCTTCTCTAAACACCCAAGTAAGCCTTTCATTGTGTTCTACCTTTTGCTTTTCATTTTCTGAAGAATCCGTAATAAAAGCCTTTTATGATACATACCTTAATGTAAAAGGTTTCTTAGTTTCCAAGAACAACTTCTGAATGTTTCTGACTATAGCTAGTATCCACAGTATCCTCCAAATGGATAAAATTAAGCGTTCATATCTCATCCTTTCCTACTGAATCCAGCAAGTTTTGGAAAGCAACTTCATTCTTTCACATTCATCCACATGTGGCAGGCTACCTATGTAAATCTCTTCTTAACATACATGTCAAAAAAGAGCTCAGCTAATATTCTGAAGTATGGGAAGCATTTGTTTCAATCCATGAAAAGATGTAACCCTTTTCTTAACTTAAAAATGTGTGTGTGCGCACGCGCGTGCGTGTGCGCATACATATATATATGATGTGTGTATGTTCCATGAACAACTAACTTATAACACAGCTGGCAAAAGTTGTTTGGTTTTCAAAATGAGCAACATAGGGTCTTTATAAATTGTATAAGGAATATTCTGAATAAATAGGTGTTGTGATTTATTTTACATAAACAGATAAGGGAATTTAAATTAAAAAGATAAATCTGTGCATGGGACATAAAGCTAAAAAGCTGACTATGCTTCTTGCTATTTTGGTTCTAGTAAGTGCTTCTAGGTCCTTGAATTTCTTTCAACTGTATAAAAAAAACCTGGATTTACTCCCAGAGCTCCGCTTCTTAACTAGGGCAGTTTAAAAACTAAACAAGGGCTGAGTCAGTTAATTAGTTTAAATAAGATTACAAATCAGAAACACATTACGTAATGCTGATTTAATTACCATTTTTTATTTACCTAATTAAAACACTCTGAAGAAAAGTTAACAGTCTCAACAACGGCCAGTCGGGTGACTTGGCAGCAGCAGGTCTGAGATGCGGATAAAAGGGGAGGCGAAGCGGGGAGCCCGCCATGACCCGCGTGGCTCCGACGGCCCGGACCATCACGCGCTGCCTCGCTGCCGGGCCAGGTGGCGGACGGGCGCCAGGGCGGTGGGATCGCCCCGACCAGCCCGAGGGTGGTGACGCCGCCCCAGCGGCAGACCCCCGCCGCGGGGGCCGGGAAGCCTGTCTCAGGGGGACGGAGGGGCTCTCGGCTGGACGGCGCGGGGTTTCTCCCAGTCGGGCCGGTGGCGGGCGAACCTGTCTGTTGTGGGAGGGCGCGGGGGAGCGTGGTGAAAGGGGTCAGCTGATGACCGAGGAGCTCTTGCCGTGTCCCCCCGCTCCAGAGCAAACAGGTTCAAACCCAGATGGAAACAGGGCCCAGCTTCTGCCTGCTGGGCGGGCTGTCTCCCAGAGGAAGCACCTCCATGCCTGAGCGCTGGAGGCTTTTGTGAAATGACAGGCCTGCTTGGGCTAAAACCTGGGTTACCTGCTGGACCCAGTGGGAACATGGGCAGATACCTTAGCTTTCTGGGGCCGGCAGTCACCTCCGTTCCCGGCTGCCTTTTTCAGGTAGGTGAAGGTCAGACGGCAGCACCCTTTCAAGGTAAAGAGCAAAGGTCATGGTTATGGTGCCTCATGGCTCCTGGTGTGGCGCGTGGGTGCTGATGAAGCCTGCCCTCATAGGAACAGCACATCCAGCCTTCAGAGTAGCTTCCGCCACTGCTCTGGTCTCCCAAGAGGTCCCTTCCGTGCCTCCTGGGTGCAAACTAATGAAGCGAGCAGAAAGCGGTGGGGATTACTTGCCAAAATGGAGTTTGCACTGACGCCTTCTTGAGATTTGGATACACCTCCTATCAATAGCAACCAGGACTGTTATTTCTGTGTCAGCCTAAGAGCCTTTGCCCACAGATTTCTTGGGTACGCTTACTTAAATTTGTGGAAACCAGGTCTGAAAACAGATCAAAGCTAATGATATGTCTTCGGAAAACTGGAGGATGCCACAGAGCCTCTGCAAGGTGAGCAACAAGCAATCCCACCTTGCACGGCCAGCGGGGTTTGGCAGTACAGTGTTGTCTGAGAGGTGATGCCACTGCCCCATGACCTGCATCTGAATGTCTAACTTCAGATCTCTACACTGCTCATTTACCACCAGCTGTATGAATACCAAGCACATTAAAACTTGTAGGGCTAGTGCCTCGTATACTTATCCAGTGCAATATCATTGTACTAGAGAGCAGTCTTTGTGAACACAGAGGAACTCCTTGAAGAATAAGGGTAGCAGAATGACATTTTTAAAAGAAGTCACTGCTTCTATGTTGTGGAGGGTTTCAGTCTGCATGTCAGGAACGCATATTGCTAACAGAGTATGTGCTGTTGGGAAAAGATGTGAGGCTTTGTCCTGCAAACATGTCTTTCTCACGGTGAAGCCCTACTTGTTTTTTGAGATGCTGCTTCCTCCTGGTGTGAACTGTGGTTCATACCATATATCTTCAGGGATATAGAATCATAGAATCATTTGGGTTGGAAAAGACCCATGAGATCGTTGTGTCCAACTGTAAACCTAACACTGCCAGGTCTACCACTAAACCATGTCCCTAAGCGCCACATCTACGCATCTTTTAAATACCTCCAGGGATGGTGACTCAGCCACTTCCCTGAGGAGCCTGTCCCAATGCTTGATAACCCTTTCAGTGAAGAAATTTTTCCTAATATCCAATCTAAACCTCCCTTGGTGCAACTTGAGGCCATGCCCTTTTGTCCTGTCACTTGTTACTTGGGAGAAGAGACTGACACCCACCTCACTACAACCTCCTTTCAGGTAGTAATAGAAAGCTATAAGGCCTCTTCTCATGCTTCCTTTTCTCCAGACTAAACAACCCCGGTTACCTCAGCCACTCCTCATAAGACTTGTTCTCTAGCAAAGAAAGTAGTGGGGGTGAGCATTTCATCATACGAGATCAGTTAGCCAAAATTTTCAGGGTAAATATTTCCATTAAATATAGTGGTCTATGAAAATATGAAAAATAAATCCCACCTGAAGTTAACAAACTTATGAAAATGAGGGTGGCATTTCCATATTTATAGCATCATTTCAGCAGATACTTAATAAAATAAAACACTTGCAGCTTGTTTGTACCGTAAACAAACTGTTGTGTCACTAGAGTTGGTGTGAATAATGCTCATAAAATTGTACAATAATTCAGGGTCATCAGATATGGAAATGGTATACAATGAAGGGCATTGCTTTTGCAAAATGAAATTGTTAAAAGTATTTGGGAAGTTTATCAATCCAATCAGTTGCTTTGTCAAGGTAAAATAATGTAGGTAGTAGAAGGTAAGTGTGTAGTAAAATTAGGAAAATAATAATTAATGGTGATGAGTTAAAGTACACAGATGAAATTGTTTATTTATTTGCTTTATGGATTTTTGCTGATCACGTTATTTGTTTTGGAGGAGATGGAGATATCTTGCTTTTTTGTTGCCATGGGTGCTTTCCTACCATGACGTTGTTCTGAAAGTCTTTGAAAGTTGAAGAGTTGATTTGGAAAGTCTTTTCCCCATGCGGACAGCCCAGCAGTGGAGCTGGGGCCCAGGGAGGTTGGGCTGTCTCCATCCTTGAGGGGGTTTCATGCCCTGACTTTGTAAAGCCCTGAGCAGCCAAGTTTGATCCCACGACTGAGCCTTCCCTGGGTGGGGGCTGGGACTGGAGACCTCCCCAGCTCCCTGCCAGACTGGGGTGTCCTGTGTTCCTGTGATTTTCAGGGTACAACCATTTGCCTCAAGTTTGTGTTGTCAGGTGGCAATGTAATCTTGAAGGATAACAGTCTAGGAGGTAGTTGTGATTCTTGTTCATGGTAGTGACTCTGCCAGTTGTCAAGTCAGATGCCATATAGATAATGTGAAGGCTCGAACAGCATCAAACTGATACATACATGATGCTACATCTCTCTGGTCCTTTATCGTCCCCCATACCCAAATCATGGACTATCAAAGAACAAGGGTGTATTTACATACTGGTGAATGATTAAATCAGTGTCTGTCAGTTGAGATTAACCGAGTGCAAAGGCTGTCTCCCAGCCTGTGGCAAATGAAAAGTGAAATGTGTTCATTGAAACCACTGAGGAGGTTTATTTGATTAGTATGACACCTGTGGAGAAGCTGCTTATTTCTAAGATGTGACTCAAGAAAGTATTTTTTCTTTTTACAGATTCTGCCTCTATTTGTTTTCCAGGCCTTCAATGCTATGGCTAATGCAGAAAGCCTTAAAAGTAAAATTCCTTGTACATTATGGGGCATAAGAGAGGTATAGCATAACTTACTTTTTAAAGACAGTATCCTCTCTTTACCTGCTGAAAAGTGAAAGATTAGACTACTGAGGTGAGCAATACTAAAAATCCCTCAGGAAGTTGGTGAACAGCAGTGTGACTTTCTTGGCTTTGCTGGGATGTATGTCCTTCCTGCTGCTTGTTGAAGACAAGGTGGTGCAAAGGGAGAGAGCATCTTGTGCCTCACTGGGTGGCAAACCATCAGCTTTTCTTTTTCCTTCTGCCTTATGAAGCCAAGAGTGATGTATCATGGCAGAACCTCTCTCCTAGTGCATGGCAGTGGAAATGGATGTTTTTTTTCTCACCAGCAGCAGGCCCCAACAGTTAGCTTTACTTAACCCTGGCTGCAGCGAGAGTCGCCTGCACTGACAGATACTCATTAGGATTGACCCCTAGAAATGAAAGCGTAGGAAACAATTCAGCATAAAATATAGCAGCTTCTTGACATCCTTTCTTACTGTCTTCTAAAAGAAAAAGTAATTTAAGAGAAAGAGTTTGAATGTCCTGGTGGCAGCCATGCTGAATCATGATAAAGTGTACATAAAGTGTATCAAGGTTACATGAATATCTACCAGATAAGAGTAAAGGCTGGCTTGAACCATTCTCATATAAACTGTTCATCCATGGGGCAATAACTTACCAAGGTATCAGCTGCTGACTGTTGGAGCAGTCAGCATTCAGAGCAGAAGATATGCTCACCATAGTTGTGAGCTGCATGTGAAAGCCGTTCTGTGGAAATGGTATGTGTGAGTCAGCTTTTGCTCTGTAGGAAATAAGGATAAGTACTTCTGAGGTCTGTGTGGAAGAATTTTTTTCAAGAAAAGCACATTGACAGTAAATTTGAGAAGGAGGTTTTAAAAACAGACAAACAACAACAACAAACAAAAAACCAAAAAAAATAAACTAAGGGAAGTTACAGTTGGGAGCTACCTAAATGACAATGTTGAAAATTTCAGTTTAATCACATTTACATGATGAGGTTTTATTTGCTACTAGCTGTATAGCTTTGCTTACATCTTCTAGCTTAGGAAGTTGTTTTTTTGTTTTTTTTTTTTAATGTGCACAGAATTATTTGGTGGGAAAATTGAATGTAAAGCCAGCTAGACAGACAATGAGTCTGGTTTATGTCTTTCTTCATCACACTGGAAGAAAAGCCTGAAGTTTTTAAACCCAAGCCTCATGCTGTTAATTAATGATCTTGTGCAGATGAGGACAAAGAAAGATTTAAAGTGTCTTAACATGTCTTTTGCTTTCTTAGTTTCTGTGGCTTTCCAAAAATGCCTCTTGCTCCCTCTTGTAGAAGAGTATTGCTTCAATGTCTCTTTTCATTCAATGTTCTGCTTATAAATTAAGTTATTCATATAATTTATTCCTACAATGATCATGGTTCTCTTGTTCTTTGCAAGGCTATTTGCATGCAATCTGATCAGGAGAGTGCTTTACAATTACTGACACTGGTAAGAGAATTGGATTGTCACAGACCATCTCAGGTCTCTGTCTTTCATCCTGAGAATGAGATGCTTCTGTGTGCTTTAAGTGCAGAGTTACATAGGTTGATGTCATGGTTTAACCCCAGCTGGCAACTAAGCACCACACAGCTGCTTGCTCACTGCCCCGTGGTGGGATGGGGAAGAGAATTGGAGGGGTAAAAGTGAAAAAACTCGTGAGTTGAGATAAAGACAGTTTAATAGGTAAAGCAAAAGATGCACACATGTAAACAAAGCAAACCCAGGAATTCATTCACCACTTCTCATCAGCAGGCAGGTGTTCAGCCATCTCCAGGAAAGCAGGGCTCCATCACACATAATGGTTACTTGGGAAGACAAACGCCATCACTCCTAATGTCTCCCCGTTCCTTATTCTTCTGACACTTTATATGCTGAGCATGATGTCATATGGTATAGACTATCCCTTTGGTCAGTTGGGATCAGCTGTCCCAGCTGTGTCCCCTCCCAACGTCGTGTGCAACCCCATCCTCCTCGCTGGTGGGGTGGGGTGAGAAGCAGAAAAGGCCTTGACTCTGTGTAAGCACTGCTCAGCAGTAAGGAAAACATCTCAGCATTATCAACCCTGTTTTCAGCACAAATCCAAAACAGCCCCATACTAGCTACTATGAAGAAAATTAACTCCATCCCAGCCAAAACCAAACCAGTTGATACTCTCATACAGAATACAGTTCTTTGCTTTCTCAGCTGCTTTAAGTGAAGGGTTAAATAAGTTCTTCTCATATTCATCTTACAATAATTTTTTGCTTTCTCAAGATCATTGAGACCCCGCTGGCAACTATGTTAGTAGCATCTACTTCTCAAAACACTGTGTGAGAATCAAGCTGTAAAAATCATGATTGTTAAGTAGTTAACATAAAACAAAGCTAAGACTGACTGGCAAATTATAATAACTAGCCAGCTGCTTATCCCTATAACTGGAAAATTCTTTGCTGAGTTTACCTTACTATAATATGAAAAAGAATTGTTTAAACTGCCATCAATCTTTAAATCCTGCATCCAGAAAGTGGCCATGTTGACAATGAGAAATAGGAGTAAAAGCAAATTGCTGTGCAAGAGCTAAAAATATTCTTCACTTTGTGCATCTTTTTAGTGAATTTTAACAGGAGAAAACTTCAAGGCTATTTTCTGGTAGGCCTCGTTAACCCAGATGCAAATCTCTGTGTTCCTCAAGTTACACTGTCCAAGCTTTGTTAGGTGCATCTGCTACCAAATTGACACTTCATTTAGTGACACGTCTGCAGTAGTTTTACACTCTGACCATTGCTGTGTAAAATTAATCCTCTTTGATAATCTTAATTTAAATAATAATATGTATGGTTTGCAGAAGCAGAGAATGCCTTTTAGAAGAATATTAAAGTTCACCCCCTGCAGGGCGAACCTTCCCATTGCAACATAGGAAAAAGGACATTTGTCCATATAAAAGTTCATATGTAGAGAAGCATCAGATTTTTGGCATTTCTTGTAGCTGATTGAGTTTTCAAATTAACTTGATTTGATTTTTTAAAGGGCTATGCTGTATCTTATGATGAAAAGAAACAGGCATACTGAATGGCTACGTATTGTGCTGTACAGTGGGACTCTCAAGAGTGCCCAAGTGCCCAAACCATGTGATGTGCAGAATCTGACTGGGAGGCCTGCCCTTCATTCTTCTTACCCAGGGTTGAAGAAGATAGAGGAAATTTTATGTGAAATTTGCTATCCAATGGGTATTTTATTGTGCACAAGAGTGATTTCATTCAGTATTGTAAAATTTAGTTGTGTTTTTAATATCATTGGAGCTGGGTTTCACATATGCCTTGGTTTTCCAGTACTCTGGTAGATCCCCAGATGCTTGTCTTCTGTGACAACTGTCTCTGATGAATTCAGTAGAACTTGAACTGTGAAATGGATTTCCATCTCAGATAATATCTTCTGTAGAATCAAGCTTGTGTTAAACTGCTTGAGAGACGTGTGTCAAGCCATGTTTGCTAAGCCATGTAACAGGTGGTAACAGATTTCAGTGAACTTCCTGTAGCAGGTGGAGGGAATCTTTTGTTCTAGGTTGAGGGCTACATTGGCTTAAGGAAGCAGTGATGACAATTGAAGGACAAGTATTTGTTGATATGTACTTTTCTCCTTTTCTATTTTTTTTTCCTTTAATTTGGACCCTGTAAGCAGCAACACATTCAAGAACTCTGACTTCCCACTGCGGTCGATTTGGCAGTAGCAATTTTTGTAGTGTTATGATGCAATTGTTTGGCAATCCTATGCTACTAACAAGCACTGCTACATTTAAAAAAAATGGATATTTTTATTCAGACTATAAACCTGCTCCATTTTAGATACCTACATACAGAACAATTGGTTGTGCTTCATCTAATTTCTTATTCTTTTTGCATACAAGAGCATCTGTCATGTCTTTGTTAGTAACAGTCTCTTGCAGTGGAGCAGGGTTTTGTTATATTATTGGTGTGGGAATACAGCAAAAAGTAGATAGTTTCAGAAGCAACTGCTTTTATGAATAAGGTTATAATTTATTATTGCGTGTGTTAACATCAAATTGCATTCTCCTCCAGATTCATTTGGTGCATGTATCATGAAAAGAACACTCTTTGAAGCCTACAGGGTTTGGGTTTTGTTAGTTTTTATGTTACGTAATCTTCATTTCACAACAGCAATTCTCACAGACTAGGAATACAAATCCTATATTGTATTAAAACGGACAGCTGTGTCTTCAGTGCAGTCCCAAGTTTGTGGAAGCAGCATAGGCCTTTGTGCTTTAAGGAAAGGGTAAAGAAACAGGACTCATCACTGAAAATGCCATTAGTTGCCTGATCCAGTGTGTCTTTCTGGTCATTCCCTGAGAAGAAACTACCTCTGCTTTGCTGATTATGCAATATTATATTTGGGGAACGGAGGGAAAGAGAATGAAAAGGTACCCTTGTAGATGTGTTTACAACTTGAGTATTTACCTGAATGACTCTCTTGTCCTTATTCAGTGATCTATGAGTTCCTCTTATTAGGATCATTGAATCTTTCACAATGTTTCTGCTTCTGCATAAAAAGTGTTACATGTAGTGTGTTTGTTCAATAATGCCTTCATGAAGAAAGTCAGGGAAATGACCTTTAAAGAGCAAAGTTAGGTATTAGTTTAATACTGGAGAAGGGTATTAAAAGGTTAAAAAACAAATTAGTAAAACATTTCTGTCATTTCTTTATAGATTCTGGACAACCAGGAAGTCCAAGCCACAATGATCCTGCCAAGAATCCACCAGGTAAATATAAGTTCCAGAACATGTGCATCTTACATTGTTTGAGAACAAAGATACTACTGTTAAGAGTAGAGTTAAGAGAGCATAATTGGTCAGCAACTTATTTTGCACTGGTAAGTACATGTAATCAGGACAAGCTGTGATTATTTTAGTTCTTTTAAACTGGCAATGCCTCAACTGTAGTTTCATCAACATTCATTTAATATAAGGAAATTTTCTTTCAGTTAATGGTTTTTAGAATTTTGTAAGTGAGAATAGGCAGAGGATCCCAAATAACTCTACTTTTAGAAAAGTCTTCAAATGCTACAATTATTCTTTTATCTCAGACAAAACACAATTGACCTACCTCTAAAGTCACTGAACTGAGCTACCAGCTTCTTTATTTTTATTTTATACATGCATTATAAAATGCAAATATGTTCATTTTTTATATTTTTAATATCAACTCAGACCAGTTTTTGAACGTGTTGTTAATGGGTCATGCTAGTGACATTTGGAATTTTTTGTTTGAGAGATGTCAGTGTCCTTTCAAGGATTCTCTAAAAATAAAAATTCAAGAGAAAATAAAACCCAGACTTTGCCATTCCACACTGTTTTGACCAAAGGTTATTTGTATTTTCATGGAGTTATCCTTCTAATCAATTGGGCTGTGCTAGTAAGTGTTTTAAATCTTTTTTGTTTTATGAATTTTATTGGGGTAAGACAAACAAGTGTGACAGACATACTGTCACTTCTTAATGAGCATGGGGTGATGCCTGCCACCACTGTCATGCTGTATCTTCTCATTTTGGCTCTCAGAAGAAATGTCTATCTGAAATAAGCTGCAACTAACTCAGTTTGCTCTTTTTCTAAATGCAAAATGAACCACAGTCCAACCAAGAAGTAATTGTGTGATGCTGGGCTGTTACATATATGTGAATATTTTCTGGATCTGTCCAAATACCAGGGAAAACAGCCCGCATTCTGACTGTACAGTTTTGTACTATGCATATGATCAAAGTATTCTCTACCTGTGGTGGAATATGTCATGTGTGTTTCATGTGAGTACTGAAAAGTGGGAGAGCCATCATAGATCATTATACAAAAAAACATATTCCTGTAATATAAAACCACGAAACATGCACTGGAAGATGGCAGGTAATTTTTGGAGATTTGAGGGCAGAACAAGTAAAATAACATGCTAATCTCTTCTTCAAGTGATTTTTTTTTTTTTTTTTTTTTTTTTTTTTTTGCAAGGGATGATGCAAGCTTGAAATCACTTTTGGCTGGAGACTTCGATGCTGTTTCTCTCCAAACTGTGTGGGATGTTATGAGCAGGCTTTTATTTCTCTATTAAATACATGACATATATTATGTAGGATGGTGGTTTAAAAACCCAAACCAGCAAATTTACACCTAAAATAAGCCTGAAAAATTTCCTCACAGATAATCACAGTTTTGTAAAACTTGAAGCATTTAGCTGTAGGGCATTTATTTTTGTTTCAGAATGTCTGTTTGTGAGTGCAAGAAAATCCAAATGCATTAGCCCTCATCATTTTGAAGGATCCTTTGTAGCCTCTGGGTTTGGGAAGCTGAAGGCAGGGTCTGGAAGCTTACCTTCAGCATTTTAAAATTCTGTTTTTAAAGTACCATTTAGCATTTGGAGTAGAAAGGCAGATGTTCATATTTCACTGGTGAGGATCACATCCTCTAGTGAGTCCAGGCTCACCAACCCTCAGTCTCAACCCCAGGCTACTCCAGCAAGGAGTAATCTTGGAGGGCAGCAGATAACTGTATAGACTTTCCGTTGGCAGCCCTGTGTGGCAAGACCAGATGCCCCAATGTTTGACAAACTCCAGTGTCCCAGCATGTAGAGGGAGAGAGAGGGCAGAGAAATCTGTTGCTGGTTTCATCATGAAACTTTCTGCTTGAAATTTGAGCATAACCCTTTCTCATGCTTTGGAGTCACTGCTGGCAGTATTATTCCTTTATCTGCTGCCAAGTGGGGACAGAAAATGGAAGCTGTGCCTTGCTTCTCTTGAAACCCTTCATTTAAGCAGAGACAGAGGCATAACTGAATATCATCTGTCTATCTGAGGATACATGAACTTCTAGCATCATTCAGCTTCCCTGTGTGATACTGTCTTGGGGTTAAACTGGCAGGGAGAAAGTGTTGAGGTTTGTGAGACTCCCAGGACTTCTGAGGCTGTGCAGGAGAATTTGAGGGAGTTGCACTATGTTCAGCTTGTCTGGGGAAAGGACTGCTGTCCTGTTCTTTCTTATTAAACTTCACATGAGTCTTATTAGAACCAGGCAGTCACTTTTGTCAGAGCCCCAGAGGATATCCACTCTGAGGTTTGTTTTTGGTCTCAGGCCAGGAGCACGCGGAATGGCAGTGCCAGGAGGGTTTGTTCTTCTATCATGTTTTGGTCTGATGCCTGTATGTCAGGGAGCCAGGGATAGGTGCTGTTAGCTTTTGGATGCCACTACCTTCACAAAGACATTGCCAAGGAAGAGGAGGTTGGAAACTGAGTGGTAGTTGGCGAGCTTGCTGGTGTTAAAAGTGGGTTTTTCTAGGTTTGGCTAGACTGTTGCATTCTTTAGGGTGTCTGGTAATTTGCTGTCCTAACCATGGAGGGAGGGTAATGTCACTTGCCAAACAAAAGAACATTAAGAGCACTTGCTGGAATTCTTTACAATGCGTTCCTAAAAATACACTGAATCCTTTGATAGCATAATACAGTATTAAGATGATGTAGCTTGTGGTGAAAGAGGTATGTAGCTTTTTTAGCAAGATCCAGCGATATCCTCCTCTAAGTTTTATTTTTCAATAACTTTCATCTGGTATATTTCTAAAGAATGAAACTTGCTTTTCTGAGAGCTGGGTTGTAAAGGTCACTTCTCCGCAGGGATTGTTAAGTAGGTTCAAGACAGATAGATGAGCTGAGCTGAACTGAGCTAAACTGAGAGAAGAGTTTGAACACTGCTGTTGTCTGCATCAGTCATTAAGTTCCTGGAATCTAAAAGTTTATGTTAGGCTAGCATGGTGCTAACTATTAAACGTTTACATGGTTTCAAAGAGAAAATGGACTTGTCCACGGATGCATCGAGGGTGACTAAACAGATAGAGGCACACCTAGATTAATAAGTTTTAAAACTGAAAATACTTAGAGCCTTGGACACTATCAGTCAAAAAACCCCCAAACCCCAAGTCCTTTAGGCCTGCCCTGCTTCTTACTATTCTACTGGGCATCTGCTGAACAGAGGCTGTTGAAGGACACCTAATGTGGCAGTTCAGTGTAATGCTGTATTATTTGCTCCCTGCGAGTGCCATAGGTCTTTTATATAGCTTAAGAAAATCTAAAAAATGAGCCTTTCTTAACTTGTGTGTCTTGAAATACCTGTAAAGGTGTGGGAGGATATGTACTGACGACAGAGGGAGTGATCTGTCAGTAAGTTCATCTGTTAGGCATAAGAACATTATGAGGGTGAGTAAAAAGAGAAAAACACCTAGAACTACTAGTAAGGTAATGATATTGACACCAGCTATAACAATTTGGTCTCCAGTGATACAATCCTTACTAGGCAGTTCTTCTAGTAGAGGATTTTCTGTGTTTTGTTCTGCTTTATTTTTCTTTCCCTTACTTACTGCCTGCTGGCCACGAATATTTGACATTAATAAGGTTACTTGCTACCTGCCATTGGTGTGAAGTTGCTGCTTGGCAGAATTCATTTATTTATACACCAGTGTTAACACTGCTGTGTCCAGTTGTTGTCATGTTGCTCAAATCTTTGAACATAGCCTTTTTAAGCTGCTAAAATAAGAGAAAGAAATAGCAATACTGATAGAGTAAAATGTTATCTTGATATGACAATAAGATAGGATAGACAGCTGAATACAATTTGAGGAACCAAGAGAACTGGAAACCTGAAAGAGTGGATACCAGCTTCTACTGGTTCTTCACATGTTTTCTTCTGGATGGAGCTGGGAGGAGAATAGTCTCTTCTTCTACAGGTCCCTTCAAAATTTCACAGCAATTCTTGTCCAGCATTGGGGAATACAAAAGATAATTTTTCAAAAGGTACAAAGGAAACCTAACCATCCTGACACAGACAGTTATGAACCTCATTGGTGAGGGAGGACAAGTATGTTCAGATTTTTGCTTTTATCCAAGCAGTTGACTTCAGAGGTTATTAGAGCTATGTTTCCTAGCAAGTGGCTCCTGCTAGTCTTTTTTTTCCTGATAGAATTTACTCCACTTCAGCTGGTCCAAGGAATGTTTTCATATAAATTTTGCAACCTCTATAACATCAGTCAGAGCTGAATGAGGAATGCAGATGACTCAGGTTTGAGCCTGTGCGCTGATGAATATTACATTATTTATACAGGTAACACACTTTTAGACAGAGATATTGAGAAACTGTCTCTCCGCCTTTCATTCCTCCCCACTGTTTCCCTTCTTTCCTCCACAGTAACACATGATATATTGTCAGGGAATTCATCTAGTGATAAGATCCTTAATCTGAATGAGGCATAGGTATGTGAATCCTCAGCCCCAGCCTCACTGCTCTGGAATTGGTTTTCCCCTTCTATTTTCACCAGAAATTTTATTCTGGGAACAATTTCCAAAGAAGACCTGAGTGAAATCACCATCTATTCATTTTTTTCTTTTTCCTAATTAAAGAAGATGTTGCCAAAAAGCTTGCAACCAGCCTCACCTGTCTCTCAATATGCAAATCTCTCTTGCAGCTGTAGAGCCCTAAGGGCATTTTTGTGCTTTCATATGGGCTAGCAGCCATAGGGAGAACATTCTTTTTGGATCAAGCCCTAAGAAATGTGTAATAAAGTTGCCTGTATATGACTGTTTTAGATAGAAGTATTTCAGTTTTAAGTTTTAGAATGTATAGTCTCAGAAATAACCTCTGAAGACTAACATGGTCTCAACCTTTGCTCTCTTTTGGAAATGCAATAAGCAAATGTGTTTGAGTCTTGAATGACTCAGAACACAGATGGTTTCATTATTTTACTGTATTGCAAGTTACCCTCTTGTGGATAGGGAATTAGCCCCCTAATTAATAGGAATAGAAGAGATATTAGCTGGCGTCGTCATTGTAAGCAGCTTTTCTTGTGGAAGCAATGATGCCATAGTAGCAGTTTGGGGATTCAGAAAGAATTGTATTTAAATATACATTCACCTCGCTTTTTCAGCATGGGAGTGGATATTCTGAAACACTTGCTGTTTCCCGTATGCCTGCAGCTGTGCCATCTCAGATAGTGATCTTAAAATAAAACAGGGCTGGGTTTGGTCAGGGCTTGATTTTCTGTGGAGTTCTCCCTTTCCCAAATGCTCTATGAATTAGTAATGCCGGTGATTGAGAGGTGATACTCTTCTTCCTCGTTAGCCTTTCAGCCCTGAGCCAGGTGGGGCATTCTGAGGGCAGTGCAAAGCTGTGCTATCTCAACAATCAGAAACCAGCACAGATTGTACAGCCCCTTTTTCCACGAGCAATAGTTTTTGGCCTTGCATGCTGGTTTGAAATTTGTTGTGGGCAACTACTACTGTCTACTGACTTAGGATTACTTCAGTACCCGTTTCTGGTACTGTTTTTAAGACACTGGCTTCAAAATGCATGCAATAAGAAAACAAACTGCAAGTCTGCTGACTACATTAACTTACTGTGAACAGTGTGAGACTAATTTTTCACTACCAGTTCTGACTGTGAATAGTAGCTGTATGCCACTAGGATTCCTGCTGCAATTAAAGAGCTTCCTGTAGAAGTTAGATATTGCAGACAGTAGCAAGAGCTGATCCTTAAAAAGTCAGTTTTCAAAGACTCACAGGAAAGAATCTGTACAATGTAATTATTTAGTCTTTAACTGTAGCAGTTTCAGAAGTCAAGCAAACCTGTAGCAACATCCAGAACATTACATTGCATAACTTGAAGTCAAGCTACAGCTCTCTGCAAGTATTTTGTATACCAGGCTGAAGCTCCCAGCCCTTCTTCTCACAGTAGCTCCTGATGTTGAACCTGTGTCACTGCTAGTAGGTCTATCTTCTGCTGTATAATTCCTCTTTTTAAAGATCCAGAAATAAAAGTACAGTAATACAAATTGTTTCCTGCACTGATTGGATCCTTACTCCTGTTTTATAAGTTGTTCAAAATCAAGGCTGCATCAGTGAAAAAACTAGATGTTTAGTGATACCAGGAAGCAATTTTAAGTTTTGGCATTAGTCAATATGCAGCAGAATGTAAACAGACCTTCTATTCATAAAAGTACAATTAAATCAGAAGACATAAAAAAGGCTGGTTAAAGATTTGTAAAGCCAGACGTCGCTGGTAAGCTTTTAAGTAATGTGAGAACAAGCCCTTTACAGTACGTGTTAGTGCAAACTGAAAATATTTTTCAGTAGGTTTAAACAACATTTTTTCTCCCCATTTTAAATGTTGGTGTGGTTAAAAGCTATACTTGTAGCTCAGGCCTTGAAGGCATAGCACAGGAATAGAGTGGAAGATGTATAAGGACTAGGACAGAATGACTTCTACAGCAGTTGGAGGCATTACTGAAGCTTTCTCCTTTTTACTGACTATATGAGGGGAGCTTGATCAGAACTGCTGCTTGGCTCAATCTGTTTATCTTTCATCCTTGATGGCACTGGTCTGGTTGTTGTAGTATTGCCTGGAAAATGTATTTTTCTGAAATGAGTTTTCTGTACAAAACGTAAGGAGAGAAGACAGATTTTATACTCGCCCTGTACAAAACCTAAAAGGAAATACAGAAAAAAATCCACTATTATTTATGGGTTTTGGAAGTTACCAACTGTTTATACAGAATTGCACTATGGTAGTTTTGGCAGAAATCTTATTTTTGTAGAACTCAGATTTTTAACAATAATGACTATTAGTGAAGTGCATTTCAGAGAGTGTCATCTCTCAGGCAAGATGAGTTTTAGTAAATGACAATACTCAGTGCTTGTGTTAGGTTTGAACAACAAAGACAGCAAAGTGTTATCATGACTATCAAAAGATACAGTAAATCCTCTATGAAGAATATAACAATAGCCTGTTATCAAGTGTGGTAGTTTCTGTACTGAACAGATCAGAAACATACACGAAGAATGCTAGTTTAAGGCTCTATAACATGTTAATGCAAGCAGTGCATTAGAGAATGCTTAGTCAAAAATAAAGTTAAGACCTACACCATACAGAGTATCACCATGTACTTTTTTCTTCCATGCAATGTAATAATGTGAATATGAATATTAACTCTTATTCAGTAGGGAGATCAACTTCACAAGGTAAAAGGCAGCATCTCACACTATAAAGTCAAAATGTCCTAAACTGTTGTCCTGCTGCATTCAGTCTTGCTGTTTGTCCTTTATCATATGTAGAGTGCATGTTTCTGCAACAAATTACAGCAGTTTAATAGCACAGAACATTTTCCTATTGCACAGCTGGGAGCCAAAAACAGTTCTGTAACATACTCACCATGGATTGTCTTCCTAACCAGTTAAAACTGTTGAAGTCCACTGGTGCTGGAACTGAACATACTGTGTTTATTTTTCTGCCCTCGGAGGCACCACTGGAATCCACCTTCCCTGTTAGAACATGAGGCTCAGGATGAAGTTGCTCAGTGCCTGTGACATAGACTGTTTATTGTTGCATGAATTTTTTAATAATATTTTGTCACATTACATAGAGAAAAAAATCAAGCTGTTTTTTAAGCTAATTGAGATGGACAATAGCTGCAGTTTCCCTCTCTTTCCTAGTGCCAGGCAGAGCATTTGCATATATATTTGGGTGTCATTATTTTTGGACCGTCCAAGGCAGGGTGAAACCTGGGTTGAAGACAGTGATCCATCAGTCAACAACACATCCTTCTGTGAGGGCCTGATAAATAGTGGTACCACTCAGTGGCAGAATTTTTTCCTTGCTCCTATTTCATTATCACAAGGAGGGAAACACACTGTATTGCTCTTTATGTTACGTGGGTGTTCTCAGTATTGACAGTGAGAAAAATGAAGAATTCATGAGAGAAGGCTGAAGATTAAACACATGTGTCTGTGTGTCTCTGTGTGTGTGTACGCATACACATGTATACATCTGTGTTCTTACATATAAAATGCTACATGGGCATTTTCTTTTTTTAATATGAGCCTTGGGGCTTGTTCTCACTGTAACGATAGCTTGACTAATCTACACTTGGGTAAAGCTCCTCTCAAGTTAGCCTTACTTGAATGAGAGAAGTTGTGCTTCAAAGTAGTGGTATTTGGATAAGCAGCAAAGAAGTTCAGTCTTGTCTCATTACCAGCTCCAGAGCTGGCTGTGTCATGTTTTCATCCACACAAAAAACATGGAGAAAAGGTGCAAGAGAATGCAGATGATGAAAGAGAAAGGCTCTTATTTCTTAGGAAGTGAAGATGAATAAGGTTGCTGAGAGGCCTGCAACATCCTGGTGAAAGATAAGAGAGGAAAAAGTAATGGATATGGAGAGAAGCTGTTGAAAATGAGAGGGAGAGGAATGTGAAAGGAAGTGAAGAAAAAAGAGAGGGAGACCTGCAGAGCTAATGGAAATAAAGACATGCAGGGGTATCGTATGAGGTGGCATGCAGGTATACAGTATGAAGTGATGTTGACTGGAAGATAATAAGATGATAGCATTGGCGTAACTTCATTCAGGATGATCCCACAGACCTACGGTGCTCTGCACGCCCACTGCACTTGCTCCTGGGATGGTTTTTCAGCTGGGGAACACTGACATTTGCTTATAGGTGTAACAGAGATGTCAGGAAAAGTACTGAGTTGGATGCATTCACATTCTTTCAGCTTGAGCTGTCAGGTGCATTGTTTATACCTGCACTGGTAAATAATATCAGGGGTGCTGGGTGAGGTGGCTCTGTGTGCCTAGTAAGACTGCCAGTAAGCAGTGAAAAACCGCACTTTTTGCCTCTGCCTTCCTTGTTTCACCCTGAAAAGTAAGTAGAGATTTCTCCAGATATACCAAGGACAGATCTCTTAAGTGACGTGTACTGATTTTACAGTCACTTTTCTGATTACAGTGGCAGTGTTTTCTGAAATTACTTGAAGATGAAAGCAGTAATTGCCAAAGGAAATCTAAAGAGAATAGTACTGAACCACTGTTTTCCAAATCAGTAAATATTCCAGTAGGTGCATTTTTTATTTGTTTGTTTTGTTAGTTAAGACATTTAGAGTGCATTTACTCATTCAAACATTCGGAACAGAAAATTGACAGTGTATTTCCAAAGAAAAAAGCTGTGATAATTCAGAAAAGAGATTAGAGAAAACACAGTAAGAAATTCTTAGTGCACATCTCACATCATCTCACGTGAAAGTGAATAAAAAAGTAATACTGTTGGAGCAGCAATGTGCACCAAGTATAGATCTAAATATTTCTGTTGGTGAATGGTTGGCGTTCCTATGTTCAAGGGCTTTGATGTCATGTAATCTCAAATTCAGTCGACTCAGTTTATGCAGTGATTATTGATATGAGACTTCCACAGAAACCTGGGTTTCTCAGCTTCCTTTTTATAAGGTTATCTAGTTACATGACTGAGATGAGTCTTGATTATCAGCTGTTGTTTCACTGCAGTACTCCAAGTTGTGCCTGAATTTCACAGCAGAGAAAGCATATCAAACACATTTATCTTAGAACAAGTAAACATAAGCCAAAACAATAACATATGGTTTCTTAAACATGGGTTTCTAGATATATAATTCAGCATGTGTATAAAAAAACCACTGAATAGCTCAGCTATTTTGCCCAGTTCCTGCTTCTACTGGAAGTAATAGTAAAACCCTCATCAGGTTCAGAGGTGATGATTTGGTAACGGAGGTGGTAGTGTAAAGTCACTATCAGCAGGGTAAGAATTAAGCAAAAATCTATTTAGTAGAAATGTGTGCAAGGACAGGATATGGTGAAATTGCTTAGTCCAGCTGATACAGTTCTTAGTTCAATACTGACTTAAAAATTGAAGATACTAACAAAAGGAACTAGTTTTTAGACATTTTCTGGATGGTTAGCTAGGAACTCAGTGTATTGCTTGTTAGTTTTCATACATGTATTAAAAAATTGCTTTCTCACAACTCCTCAAGATTTTTTGCACCTCTGCCTGAATTTCAGCCATCACTAGATCCTGTGATCAGCTTTTGATGTACTTTGGTCTGTGTATTATAGATCTGGGACTCTGTTGATACTGTTGTTAGCTGATGTATAAACTTACCTATAGTTATTTATTAAACTTCTGGTTGTATTGATTATGGTATTGTGATCTTTTTCAGTGTACCTTGAGGACAGTTTCGTAAAATCTGGAGTGTTCAACGTGTCAGAACTTGTGAGGGTGTCCAGAAGTAAGTTATCATTTGCGTTTACTCATTTCCAAAGCCTGCTATAATCAAGTGAAGGTTTTTTTCGTGAGTTTTTTTTTCTCCCCAAGATGTAAGATGCATAGTAAATGCCTGTAACCGTGCACAATTTTGATATCTTTGACCACAGTATTACAATTCATCCTGCATGTGTTTGCAATAAAACAGACAGAAGTCTTCTTTTATCTCTTCAATATTTAAAGATTGAAACAATTTGTTATGTGTCCCTTTGCACAACTTAATGGACTGATATATCAATAAAATTACCATATGTAACAAAACCATATATTTGTTAGACTTGCAGCTTTTTAAGGTTGTCCTACACATCCTTGGGTTTTGCTAAACCATCTGACTATTCTTCTAGTTTTTTTTTTAATTTGTAGCTCTTAAAAGAAAAATCACAGCATGGATATAAAAGATATTATACTTAATGTATACTTAATGTATTATATGCTTGTGTTTCTTTTACTCATAGAACTGGCTGTTACTGAATTTCTAATTAAATTGTCTTGTTTTGGCATCAGAAATGTTATGCACAGGAACATGCAAAAAAAAAAAAAGTAACATAAAATATAAATGATAAAGGATAGGTGAAGCTTTTATTGCCGAAAGAAAACCCCAAATGAATATATAAGATCTGTTTTGTTGACATCTAAGAATTTGCTATAATAGTATGACATAAAACCAGTGCATATTTTCTTCTGACATTGCTTTCTGAGTGCTTCTTTTCTCCCTTTAGTATTAATACTGTTAAAGTATTTCTCTTAAGACTTCATTAGGAAGTGAACAAAAAATCCAGGAAAATCTCTTTTCTGATGAGGTGAGGACAAAACCAGTGAGGCACAAGTTACCAAAACTGTCTGTCCAAATTTTGCATAGGAGTTAATTCATGCCAGGTCAGGATGCTTGAGGAATTTAATTAACTTAGTGAGGCTTAAGATGTATGTGTCATTTCATTTGCTGTGGTCAGAAATTAATATTCAACAATTAAAATTATATTAAGTCCTTCAGCAAAATACGGAGCATTGCCATCCTGCAGTGTTAAGACATATTCTTTTTTGTGCTTGCTGAAGATATGGTTTTGCTGTTTTAGGAGGCTGAGGATGTGTGAAATATAGCTTTCTTTTAGTTGTCAGGTGGTTAAATACATTTTAAATTATTGGGCCATTCAGTTTAAAAAAGAATCAATATTGTAGTTATGTTATGAAATCGTACTTTCTGCAGCTGCTATACACAATATACTTCTAATAATAAGCTTTAAAGAATGTGGTTTCTGTGGGATTTCTTACCATGCATTTGTTTAACCTCAAGCCGCAACAGAGTTGTACTTTAACTGTCAGGAAAAATACAAACCTTCAGATACATTACACAACATGCAATTATTCTTTTAAGTGCCAAAGGTAGTTAAAATGCACAACAGAAAGAGAGTGAACAAAGGTAAATACACCACAATATATAACATATAATTTATTCTTGAAATGCCAAGATGTACGGTACACAGACTCTGTAAGGAGGTGAAGATAACACTGAGTGTGTGTGTTTGTGTGTAGGTGTACATATGCAGAGCAGTACCTGTGGCACTGGGTGAAAGAAAAAGGAGGCAGCAAAACATGCAGTCAGCACAGAAGGCTATTATTAATACAAAAGAGTTAACATTACGGGAAAAAGAGTTTGTTTGCCCGCAAGTTTGTTCTTTCCAGTTATTTCAGTTCTTTAATAAATAATGTTGGCTGTCCTTATAAACCCTGCCTCATTCATTATAGAAGTCCTTCAACAGAAGTTTTGACTTTGTGCCGAGGTTTGTGTTACCTTTTTCATATTGATTCCAGGTTATCTGTTATACAACAAATACATTATTTCTACATAACTGCTAAGGGATTTCTAGGGACTGGGGAAGATAATTCACTTTTTTAGATACATAAACATTGATAGAACTTGTCTGTACTTGGTTTCTGCAAGAGGCAGAAAATTAGATACATGTAGTAACATCTTGATGTTTTTCCCAGTGTTAAAAATGAAAAGATGGCTAAAAAGATAGAAGATTATCATTGACTCGTTATGATGATGTTTTTTTCAGCACCCATAACCCAGGGAACTGGAGTGAACTTCCCAATTGGAGAGCTTCCGAGCCAGCCATATTATCATGATATGAATTCCGGTGTAAATCTACAGAGGTCCTTGTCCTCTCCACCAAGCAGGTAAAAACTCGAAATAAGTGCTAATGTGAAATTAGGTTTAATAGTGTAGGACAAGCAATTCACAAAAACAGTCAACAGCCAACTATTTTATGAATTTCCTCTGATTTTGTGAGGTAGGCTACTTACATATATTACCATAATCTATGTACAGATATACATGTTACAAATCTTGTAATTTGACGTGGTGTCATTATTGCCTGTCATTTCTGTTGGTATTGAAGATGATAATAACTTTTATCAAGGTTTAAAGTGCTCACTAAATCATCTGCCAAGAGAACAGCTATGCAT
Organism: Haliaeetus leucocephalus; assembly: GCF_000737465.1. Lineage (NCBI taxonomy): Eukaryota > Metazoa > Chordata > Aves > Accipitriformes > Accipitridae > Haliaeetus > Haliaeetus leucocephalus. Next base: position 1,293,439 of record NW_010972590.1, read on the forward strand.
CCTGGAACTGCTGCTGAGTTGCAGGAAGGTCTAGCAGCTGGGAACCTGCTGTCAGGGCTCAGTGCCACTGGGTGATTGCAGGCACAAAGGCTGTCTCTGAGGGCTCCCTGTTGGACCTCTGTCTTGAAAGATGTGTTGGGACAGATACTGTTTCCTGTGGAAAAGGCTTTAGGACAGGTATATAAAGACAAGGTGTCTTTATCTGTAGCATCACCCCAGCTCATGAAAGTGTGTTTCCTGCCTCACCCTTACAAGGGGCATTTCATAGCATGGTGGGAACAAGGAGGAGCATGTGAGGTGGTCACAGGCTCTCTAATTTTCTCAAGCGTCTCCATGTGCCTGCTACAGGCAGTTTGATCTGAGGGACCCACTTCTTCCTTGCTCGACATGCTCCCTTCTCCCAACTCTTACAAAGACCTAATTCCCTCCCTTAGGAGCAGCTGGTGGGCCCACAGAGGTGGAGAATCTGCTGTGCCCTCCTTTTGACTCCCAGAGAGTGTACTGTCTGTCCCACCTCTGAGGTCCCTTGGTTTTCTGAAACTGTCTGATGTACCATGAAATCATAAGCACTGTAGGATCTCTCATTGCCCCGTGTTTCTGCACCCTAGGGAGTCACGAAGTGTCAGCACAGTAGGACAGGATTTAACAGGACTGTCGGGGGGGCTGGGGTGCTCTTCCACCAGCACCTGGTGTTTCTGAGTTATTTTGTTCATACTCCCCTATTTCGTTCCATTGTATTGTCAGCTTGGCAGTTCACCTAGCACATTTTAGAAATGGATAGATTAATTGTCACAGTGTTGTCTAAAAAATGATGATGATGATAATTTAATAATAAAATAATACCACCACCACCATTAAAACCTTCATCCGGGTTTTCTTTGGCAGTCAGCATAACAGCTTCAGTATATATTGTTATAAAGAAACTTGACTTCGCTCCACTGCATTGAAGTGTTGCCTCATTTTATGTAGTGTGACTTGAAATATGGGGCTTTTGTTGTTTTTAATTAAACTAGGCTAAAATGAAAGGTCTTTGTTTCAGGTTAGACCTCTTTGAAAAGCTTAGGATTTTGACCTGGTGAAATACAGTAAACTACATTTTTTTCCTTATTAACACATTCAGAAAGGTTCCTGGTTTATCTTGACTTTATTAGTAATACTTTTCCAGTGCTTTGTTTTGCTTTCATGGTTTCTGCATAGTGTTTAACACTCTCATGACACAACCTTTCTTTGGTAGTTTACAGGAACTGGTTTCTTGATAGTTCAGCCAAATGCTGGTAGACTTTTATATATTACCTATTCATGCCATCTCTGAAATATTAAATCATGTGAAAAATGCAAGCACATACCTGCATTACATATTATTAAATAACTTTGTCTATGTAAGTTAATGTAAGCTCTAATATCCACTTATTTGTGCTTTGTATGCCTGAATTACTTTCTATTGAAATATTTGTTGAAATCCAAATGGTTTATACACCACTACTAGCTGCATATCATATTCACTGCCAAATCTTACGTTACTTCAACAGCAAAAGACCCAAAACTATCTCCATAGATGAAAATATGGAGCCAAGCCCAACAGGAGACTTTTATCCTTCTCCAAATTCACCAGCTGCGGGGAGTCGGACATGGCATGAAAGAGAGCAAGGTGAGTAACACATGACCATTTTACCTCAAAGTATATTCAGATATACAATAAATCTCTGCGTTAGCCTTTCCATTACTGCAATAAAATGGCTGCTTTTTAGAAGAATCATTATTTTTCTCTCTGGCATGTGTATTTGCTGGTTTTGTAAATGTAGTTAAAAACAACAGTCAACAGGATATGGTATAAACAACCACATAATAATTATTCCATCTGGTGACTGCCTTATCTATTGTTTGAAAAGATGTGTGGCAAGTGAGGTACTTGATATTGTGTATGCTGTGATCATCGCAGCAGGGTTTTGTGTATAATGGTTTCAGGTAAAAAACCCCACATCTCCATACTATGGTTGAGTGAACACTAGTTTACTCAGTTTTTGTTTTACTGTGACAGACTCCTGTATGTGTGTTTAGTCGATACTATGTGAGTCAGAATATGTTCAATATGCTCTTTTCTGAAAAGCCCACACATAGCTCTGTGGGACTACGTCCATATGCTAAAGGGTATTGGTAAGTGTTGTGTTTTGGGTTATCAGAAGCAAGCAACATGTTTGTGTGGAGAAGAAAGTTATGGCTGTCAAAACAGTAAAATTAATTGTCATAACTTTCCCTCATGTTATCTTGATGCTTTATAAACCTTGATGCCAGTGTAGTCTCTTCGCTCACCTTTGTGATGTGAAAATGTGTTAAAACTCGCATGTATTTGAACAGTGTTGGTTAATGGATCATGTGGCTGAGGTGCTGCAGCTATTTGGAGAGTCTGTGAAATCTACAGCACAGTATGTAAAAGTGAAATAGAGAAGAAGACATGCCGTTGCTGCCTTTGCTGGTCTTGCAATGTTTGCCCTCCTTTTCCCCGTCCACTGCTCATTGTTGTTCTCAGTTCTTCAGTAACCAACCAGTCCTTTGGCTTACCTAATTTTTATATTGTTTTAGGCTTCTTTTTTTCTTTCTTTCTTTTTTTTTTTTTGCTTGCTACGTTTTCTCTTTCATCTCTGTGTGCAAGGTAGCATGTGATTGGTATTTAATTTAGGTGCCTTTTATTTTCACATTTTCGTTATAGTTGGTCTCCTTTTAATCTGTGTCTGCCTACCCTCTGATCTGTGTTCTCATCATTAGGCTGTTCCTTTCACACAATGTTTACTAGTCTTTTTCTTTGTCGTTTCTTGTGTACTTTTTGTTTCTCATGCAGGCTCTGATATTTTCTTGTTTTAGGTTGTTTGCAGCATTCACTGTTGAATTAAAAATAAAAAAAAATCTTGCTCATGGCTTTGCATAACCAAACTTAAGAACAGCAAAACAGCAGTTCCGCCAGCCACAATCTTCCCCCTTGTGCAAAATATTTTCCTCTGTGACTGTTACCTGTTTACCTGTTTGCCATGACACTTTGTTACAATTTTTCATAAATGACAGGATTGTATGAACTAATTTTTGTGCTTTTAAAATAAATTATTTTTGCGGTTGTGGGGAAAACAGCCCATTGTTCCTCTCTGAAGTGGTCTCCACATATCCCCACTTGTGAAATGAAGTCCTTCTGTGCTGCTGAGTGAGCTGTGGGAGCTTCTGAGAAATGCAGTGCCACATGGACAGCTGAGCCCAAGTCCGGCTGACAGAGCCTTTCACAGATGATCTCTGTAGTTCCCAACTATCTCAATTGCTTTTTAGCTTCTGAATCATTCTGCTTGCAAAGAACTGTGCTCTGTGAGCACTGGATTTGTTCAGTTTTGCCAGCCTTCTTCATGTCACATTTATCAGTAGTAAACAATGTTATTGTTCAGATTGCTTGAGTAGATTTACAATGAACCTTGACTTAATTTCTGTGCCATTGGTTAGCTAGACTTCTGGAATGAGTCAGCCTCTAACTCTCTCTATACATTTCATAAACCAGAGAACTCCAAAATATGAGAAAGAGAGAATAAAAGAGATAGATAGACTTGAATCAGTGTATTTTATTTTTGCCTCCTGGAGTTTACATTCCTCCCTGAATATCCTGTTCTCCAGCACTGCTTGGCCTGGCGAAATTTCACCAGATCCCTGGGCAGAGGGGTTGTCTTTGAGACACTATGAGGGACTTTGTTTTTTCTGTCCTTAAGATGTTCTTCTATTCCTGCAGAGGGTCAGATATACCACTGTCCAGTCTGAAAACCATTATACTGGGGGAAGCGTAAGCCTTTTGCCCCTAACCATTTTTGTTTGGCTCCATTCACTGTCTGAGCTTATCCTGCTGCTGCGGAAACACTCTAATGTAGTGACCTCAATGCCTGTCCTTGGTACCTGGCCTCACTGGGAAGGGGTATGTGGCAGCTCCTGGCATATTTGTTCTGCTACTAGTTTGTTAGATGCTTGATATTATCTTCATACTAGCACGTATCTGTGTAAAGCTTCTTTTGGACACAGAGGTCTCACCAGGATATGATACTTGTGAAAACATATATTCTGTTTCCTCATGCCTGCAAGCACAAAGATAATAGAAATAAAAGTTTGGAGGTGGTTTCTATGCCAGACAGCTCACTGGTACTACTTCCCTCTCTCCCATGGAGATTTGTGTGTCATATGAGGTTAGGCATAAATGAGAATAAAGAGAAGCCATTTGGGATCACATTTGTGTTCATCCAGTGTCACCAGGGGATGCTCATGCAGTCCCAACAGGCACTGCTTTTCCAGGCAGTCTCCAAAGGTCATCAGCACCAGAAATGTGAATCATTCCACAGTACCCACAAATGAGAATATGCAGAGGTATCATGTTTATGGGTAAGTAGCTTCTCTTCCACTCTGATGCAATTTTAACTTTTCTAAGGGAAACAAAGTCAGAAATAGGGTTGATACTAAGATACAGCATTATTGATTTCAGTTTCATTGTCTCTGTTTTGAACCTGACAGAGCAAAATCTCTAACTTCTGACCCGAAATAGATCTAGTTTCTTCATCTGCGTACCTAAGTGTAATGTATTTTCATAGAAATAGGAATGACATAGATTTGAAAGATTTTTTTTTAATCATGAAATCTTTTCATATCTTTATTTAGCTACATTTTTAAAGTAGCAAAAATGAGATGACAGTGGTAGTTTTGAACTGGAGATAGTCACAATAAAACAATGATAGCTGAAACAGGTTGGAATAAAGTAGTTAGGAGTTAGTTTCATAGGTGTCTAAGGAGTATCTGATCATTTTGATAGAATGGGACAAAGATTAATTGGTAACACAGAAATATACTGAGATTAAAAATGTGACAGATGAAAATGTGTAGTGGGATGGAACAGGTTAGATCAACCTTTTATTGCTGTGAAAAACAAATACCATGTAGTTTAGTATGTAAGTAGACATCAGTAGAGGAGTGGTTCTATATGAGTGTTTCTACTGTAATCCTCATAGTTTCTACAGCTTCTCTACTGTGCAAGCATGCATCATGAGGGGTAGGAACATTACTACAGAAGTACTTGTGGTTTAGCCAGGATGTGGCATTTGTGAAACTAAGAAAAAGAAATCCAGCCCAGCTACACTAAAATCTTCCTCATACCACACTCTACTCTCAGCTGTAAAACTCCAGACTGTCCTTTTGCTGTTATCTGTCTCCTTCCTGTTGTACTACCAAAATGTTTTGATAAGATTTCCAGATACTGTGTTTTATAGTCTATTTTAGGGGAGCTGGCTATTTGAAGATGTAATTCTGGGCAGAAATAAGTAAGCCTATCTGAAAAATGGGAACTTTAGATGGCATAAGGTTGGTCAGTCCATGAAGGGTTATGAGCAGTGGCTTCATTATCCAGTGCTGTAGTATTGTTATGCATGTTATTGTTCTGAAATAAAAATACAAAACCCTCTAGTTAACCAAAATTAGTATTAAAAATAAATTCTTATTTGTATTATTGAAGTCAGATTATAAATCCTTATGGAAGAAAAAAAAAGCTTGTGAAGCCATGATACTGTCATGGAGGACTACTTCATTGGCTTGCAAAAGGTTGTGACTATTTTAAAAATATATGTAACTACAAGAGCATGTTCAATGTTCAAAAACAGATTAAAAGAAAAAATTACTTTGGATTTATAATGTTGGTTTTGAGTTTACACACATTCAGTCATTGTGGAAAGATTCTGTAGTTTGTGCCATTATTTTTGCTGTGTTAAAATACTTAAAATATGATTCTATTTGCATGATTTTTGAAACAGATGTGAGGTCTTCCTGCAGAGCAAATAGGCAGGTTTATAACTGCAAAGATTTCTCCCAAACCTTCTCTCTATGATTAGCCTTCCAAGTAACTAACCATCCTCCAAAAATCTCAGAGCCTAAGAAAGTGAAAAGTCATCTCTGAAAATGGTGCGTTACTTAGAAATAGAGTCCTAACATGACAATTAGGAGTTCAATTTCTGTGTCTGCTGTTAGATCTTGTGCAAGTTATTTGTTCTCTCTGTACCTCATTTTTTCCAGTCGAATGTCTTATTAACTTCGATAATGTCTGGATCATGTCTTACTTACATTTCTACCAATTGGAAATATATCTAGATCTAAAAAGTAGTTTGCTGTAAGTCTCTTGCAGTCTTCCTTTTTCCAGGTTGCTATTGCTGAATTCTTTACATGTTTCTATATTAAACAAAATTTTGAGTTCCTGCAGTAGTGTAGTAATACTTTGTGAAATAGATGGAATTTGCTACGTGAGTAAATTTGCTGAGTGTTTTAGAAATTCTGAGGAGGATAAAATTTTGTACAGTAAAAAAAAAAAAAAAAAAAAAATCACCCTCCCCATTTGGAAGACGAAGTTATTAAAAATATAACAAAACTAGCAACTAGTGCAGTGGATAAAAAACACTTTGGATCTAATAGGCTAAGAACTGGTGGCGAACATCTTGATTTATTAACTGGTAAGTAAATCAGATACTTTTTCCTTAACTTATAAGGAAACAAGAGTATCAGAGGAACAGAGCACAGTGTGTGCACCTATGGCTTTCCTTCTAAAAGTTAGCTTGACAAAGTGCATTAACTTAATTGCAGACAATTTCATTATTTGTCCTTGAGATCTGTTTTACTATTATAGTGTTACAACACTGTGTATGTTGTAAATAAATAAAGCAGGGGTTATCACCAATGCACGCTGGTCATGATAAAAGTGGAGAGATTGATGTGGATTTCTGTAGTAGTCAGGTGTCTGGAAATACTGAATGTCTATATACAATGAAGTGAATTTTAATTTTACAGTTTCTTCATCATGTTCACTCTCTTACACCTCACCCACCTCTACCAACAGTCAAGAGTCAAGATGCCAGCATACCATTAAAACTGAAACAGCTGGACCGCCTTCACCCGTTGATTGGCCAGCAGCTGTTGGACCCTCCACTTCTCAGGTCCCGACCCCCTTTGTTGGATACCCCTCTTCTGGACACTTGTCCCCTTTTGCTTTCTCCCCACCCACCGGACACTCCTTCCCCATTGGGGTCCTTCCCAATGGCTCTTTCCTTCTTGGGCCTTCTTCTCATGGACTGTCAAAGATGGACGTTCTCATTTCCGAAGTGAGGGAACTAAAAGAGGAAGTAGTTAATGTGGTCCAGGAGTTGAGAACGGTAACAGATCACCTTGGCCTTTTGGTGGCTTGTGTTGGACAGAGTTCAGGATTTTTTCCGGCTCCTGGTGCTTCTTCTGAAGGTTAATGCTTTAGAAACTCTTAGTCTCCATCTAACAGATGAATTCATCTTGCAAAGGTTTACCTTGATGAATATCTGTTAAATGCATTTCCGTGTTTTTGACTCAGTCTGAGTTCTCAAAATCCTTGTATGTCAAAGCATGTTTTAAAGGAATTTATGTCTTGTTAGTAACTTCTGTTACATCTGCTTTTGTATTTTTTAATATTTCAGAATACTCTTTAATCATTGTATATACACACATACACATACCTTTCATATATCTATATCTATATCTATATATCTATATCTCGCCATGCACACCTTATGGATCTATCAGAATTTTCTGTTTTTAACTAGTATAATGTGTGCACAGTAGTAAAATACTGCTACTTGATAAGTTTTCATAACTTCATATTTGTAAAGTTATAGGTACTAGTTATAGGTAGTAAAGATAGGTACTTTTCACCAAGCGTAACTTTTCAAAGTGTATTTCCAGAGGAAATTCTTAGCCATGGCTTCTCTTAGTCTATTGGCTGCTATGATGCTGAAAGTGACATCATGGTAACAAACAATGTCATTAGCAAGGAAGACTTGCTTGGGAGACAGCAAGTTGGGTTCTCCTCTTTCTTCCTGGTTGCAGAACAAGACATTGGTGGTGTTCAGTGTAGGGGCATTATGTCTGCTCATTAAAAATTAGTAGTTCTGCCATAATAGTTAAAACACATTTAAAAGAAATAGGGAATTGCTTTACTTTTGGTTTCCATAGTGGCAATTTTACAGGAAAAACTGCTGGTGTGTAAAATAAGTTAAACATTACTTTCATAAAGATGAAAAGTGCTTTCATCCTTAGAGCTTGAAAGGCACTAGGTATAGAAAAATAGGTGAAGAAGCTTTCAAATGCTTACCTAATTAAAAAAGGCAGAGAAAGAGAAAAAAAATCATGAACAGGACAGCAAAAAAGTTATCTTAAGATGAGTGAAGTTGTTTGTACATCAAGAAAATATACATCTTCCTTTACGGGATGAGAATGACGTTAAGTTTGCACTCTCTCAAAAAATACAGCCATCTGTTTTTCTGCATTTAGAATAGCTTTAGGCCAATTTACAACTTGTCCATAAGTATCTTCAAATATTCAGAGTAGCAGATCAGGAAGTTTCTACTCTGGGCAGAGCAGGGACCTGACTTTTCCTTCAGCCTATGTACACTTGCGTTTCTAAATGAATGAAGATTAATAAAATGTTTAGAAATACAGATAGAAAGACAAATACAGTAGGAGATACAGTAGGAAGCATACAAAAAGTTCTGCTTTTTTGCGTTCCTGGAAATGGCTGTTATTTGCTCAATAAAGTCACTGTAAAAAATCTCATTATAGGTTCTTTGTCTTTTATTTTGACTAATATATTGTGGCAAGGCCCATTACTTAATTGTTTCCATGTGTGATTAGTGACTTGAATACGCTCAGGGCTAGCATATGCATCTCCCATATACATCAGTGAAAGATGTAAGTGAAAAGGGATATGTTTCTTGTACGTATAGCACTTATTCTGTGATGAACTTTATACTATGGCAACATCCTGTTACCTTGATGGTGACTCTAGACATCCTTTGCTTGAAATTAGTGAAAAATGCATGTCTTAATGCAAGATTTGGCCCAGGAGCTAGTACCTGTAATTGTTTTATTCCAATGTTGCTGAATAAGAGATTTCATTAGTATTTTTGAAACTGATCAGCTCCTATTAGAAATTGTAGGTTAAGTATTATTCTGTATGATCTAATGTATGTGGTGCAGAATATCTTTAGTTACCAAAAGAATGGGTATTTAATAGCTCATAAATCATAGGTGTCTGCACTGAACATTTTTTTCCAGTATGGTACATCCATGAGATGGAAAAAATTAATTTAGCACACTTATTTTAACTTTTTTAGGCACCTCTCCTTTTTGTCTTCAGTGATAGATTCTTTGCTTCTGTGCTGTATACATAGATACATTTGGAAAGGTTCTTAATTTCTCTTTTTTACTGCTTTCATACAAACTTTATCAAACTTGATCAAAGTAGTATATTTCAGTGTGTTAAAGATTTTATCTCAGTTCAAAACCATTCTCCAGATGGATCTACAATGACATTAATATAGCACACCTATTAAACCATCCTAAACTGTTACCAGTATAAACTATAATAGTAATAAAAAGGAGATGCCATAACCTAAATGGTTCTAAATCAACAACTTCCTTACATTGTTTTATCTCAAATGCCTCTTTAATTTATTGCATTAGAAATTGGGAATACTTTTCTGGCTTTTGCAGTTAAGGTTACAGCATCGATTTCATTTTCTAGCTGAGTTCATTAGAGTCTGAGCATTAATGAGAAGTTATAGTTGTGCATTTTTCCTTGGAGTTTGGATGACTTTCTGTAAGATAATTTAATACATGACTAAAATGTACACTAAAATCTTTGTAATTTGTTTGGCTTTTTAATTAGATTTTCCCACAGTCTCCCATAATGCTCTTCTACCACAGCTATCTTAACAATGATTCATAGATGATGAAAAGGCCCAGTCCATTTCTGAAGTGTAAAGTTAAATAAAAAAGTAGTTGAGTACCTGAAGTATACTGTAACTGCTTAAGGGTTATTTATGGCAGTGCAGAGTACTTGGAGCCTCATGTGAGTTCGTTACTGACAGTATATATATTTGTTACAGTACTTTCTTTTTGGCAACAACATTGTATTTTTGGTCTTGTACTTTTTATTTCCAAAGTCAGCCTCCTTACTTGCAGTGCCTGCTCCCTGTTTAACAGGTAGCCACATCACTGAGCTCTGAGGTACTCCTGGGTACCTCCCATAAGACACCTGACGGGCTGTGCTGGTACAGAGGTGGTTGGATAAACTGAGTCTGAAGTTGTGGGAAGAAGTGAGGCAGGAGAGGCTGCAGAGGTGAAGTCTGGCTGTCTGCTGCTGGCCCCCATGGGTCACTGCAGAGCTGGTGGAGACATTCTCACCTCCCTGTAACAGCAACACCCCAGCTTCCCATGGCCTCCGTGGTGGCACCTCTGTCTTGGGGGTCTCACAGCTGGACAGTGCTTCTGGTATGAGGCATGTAGGGTGAGGAAGGATGGCCAGCTTTATGACACCAGATCAATGCATGGGAAAAAAAAGGTATTTTTCTCTACAAGAAACAGTGCAGGTATGATAACACAGTCATGCTGATTATGAACCTTTCCTGTGAGGTTTACTGTCACTTTCTCATAAGGAGGGCAAGGTGGGTTTGAAGGATGAGAATGAAGAATTGCTGCCCACTGTTCTTGCAGGATAGTGTGCCATAGTTTCAGCCTAATCTTAGTGGGAATAGATCTAAATTTAAACAGGAATAATCTCTTCAGTATGGCAGTTAATTACTTACATGTCATATGACACTGTCAAACAACTGTTACGGGATTAGGTCTGTATGTCCCATCCTACTGTTAAACATTGCTTTGGGATGTGGATGTTTTTTATGTGTACATATTCAATATTAATGCTCTAAACTGACCATCATATCTTTCCTCTTCTCCTGTTTTATAAAATGCCTTTTGTTAAAACTGAAAAATTTAATAAAAAAAAGTTAATTTTAGGAAATGTGTATGCAGCTTTCCCAATTACCCTAACTTAAATAACCATGCACTAGAATTATACTTTTCAAAAGCTAGTGTATATAATTTTAACAGGAACTGTACTGAGTTGATTTGCTTTCTGTCCATAAATAGTAGGATAAACAGTAATGCAATGAAGAAATTTGATTGTCCAACTTTATACAGTTAGTCACACACACTAACACAAAGCGTCCTACAACTTGTTTGCATAGAGACACATCTAGGTTCCCCACCTTCCCACCTTCCCTACCCCCAGTATGCTGGGAGACAGAAAAGCAGGTAGATAACAACCCTTCTATCTTTTGTCCAACCCCCTTTCTGTTGAGGAAAAGAAAATCATCCCACAAAATGTTACTGTTGGCAATGGAGTACCGTATTCTGCAAGTTTGCATGGGGGTATGGATGAGAAGAATGACATCTTTACTCCATCTAAAGGGTTTCTGACTCTTATGTTTCAGTTGTCTGAAAGTTCTTGCATCACTTTCTTCTCTTATGTACATTATTGAGCTATGCAAAATAAAATAGTTTATTAGAAAAGATTAATAGAGAATGAACAAGGAAATAATTCAGTTGCTATTGTAAGAAATTTCCTTTTGTTTCCCAAATTTACTCTTGTTTTGCTGTAGCTTTTCTGAATTGAAATATTGTTGTAGTGTTTTGCTTGCCAGCTTGCAGTACTGAAAATGGCATTGGAAGAAATTCTAGTCTAGTTCCTCTCTTTAGGTTTTTCACTACAAATCACAAAAGATAATACATTGAAGTGGTTTCTCTGTTGTGAAATGGCAAAACAGCACAACAGAGTGTTTTATTAGCCTTGGGCATGGTTTCTGATAGGAAAACCAGTGTCACAGTCTAATAGACTGGATTGTGCAATATCGAAGGTGTGGCTTTGAAAATAGCATTGGCACTAAGTAGGCTGATTTGAAGATGGGAGGTTATCAAATCTTTGTACACTGAAATATTCTATTCTAGTATAATATTTTCATATGTAAAATGGTTTTCTACACTTGATGTAGAAGCAAAAAAAACCCTGAGATCAGGTTTTCAAACGTGAAGAGAGCAGCTTTCTTGAAACCTTAACGCTGACTGCTCCTCAAGTTCAGAACACTTTCAGCTGCCAAGCAACATGCACATATATCCTCATGTAAGACCTCACTGTTTCTCTCAAAAGCAAGTACAAAGGCCTTCACACTGAGAATTGCTATACATGTCTCAGAAAGTCACGAAACAGAACGGATCATGATTTTTTTGTTTGTTTGGTTGGTTTGTTTTGTTGATTTTCCACTCAGGAAAACATTGATTGTCAGAACTGAATTTTTCATGGAAATAAATCAATTTTTAGGAGGACTTCTCTCTGGTCTGACATAAAACTTACAGTGAGGGGGAATGAGACACCAATAAGCCAACGATCAAGGCACAGATTTGGATAATGGGAAGGCTAGATGCAAAGCCTGATCTCTGCCTGATACTGAACAGGAATTCTAGCAAGTCTTACTCTGTTCTAGGCATCAGGCATCTCAGACACCAAGCTGTTCATGCACATCTGTCTTTCTCTCCTATTTATTAACAAAAAATATGTCACCATGCCTTTTTTGTGAAGATAAATGAATTAAAATGTTTTCATTTTCAGGATTCTTGGTTTCCATCCAGCCTCAGTGCCAAGTCTTTAGGATAGATATAACAAAGACTTTTTCTTACAAATGAGAGGTGGTTGTGCTTTAGAGTCACTCAGCTGTTAATATTCAGTGTTAGCTGCCTTATTAAGACCTACAGTTGAGAAATACGGAACACTTACAATGTTAAAGGAAATCAGTCTGAGCACATCTGAAAACTGGTGATGCTAGCTCTGCCTTGCAGAGTGGCCCTGCTGATTCTTCACATGCACAGGTGCAAAACAAAACTGATTCTCCTGAGCACAGTGGGGTTTGTCATGATTCATCATACAGCTATCCAATGTGAATTTAAAATTTTACTTAAGTTTTCACACATGCTTCACACAAGCGTACCTACCAGATGTGGTGAAGGTGGTGGAGAGAGAGGACTGGCTGGATGTGATGTATGTAGTGTATCCTGCCACCAGAAATTATCCCAGTTACTGCCTCTGTGAAAAGAGCGGTTAGTTTAAAACTGTAGCATGAAAGGATGCCTCTTATAGCTTGCCAGTGGTGCTATGGACTCCATAGATTTCCTTCTTTCACTATGGTTATATATAAAGTAAGTTGAGCATTATTTTATCTTGCTTTCTCTGAAGGTGAACTAATGAGTTGTAAATGAATCTTTACAGATTGTTGTCTGCAGGGGTGTACCTTGTAAAGAAAGACTTGTGAAACTAAGCAGTAGAAAAGATATTAATGTGGAGAGTTAAAGAATAAACTGGGTTAAAAGAGATTTAATATTTGTTAATGATTTCTTCTTACTCTGCTCATGAGCATGTCTCATGAGCAAGAAGGAGAAGCTGCCATGTTGTAGTGGTGAGCAAGAAAGCAGATCAGATGTCCAGAAACAGGCAGGTGGATGTTTGAACTTGCCCTGGATCACTGCTTGATTCCAGCCGAATTCTCCCAACAGGTGGTTTGTTGAGTGGTGTGCCAAGGTGACATTCATCCAGGGAACTGCCTGGATGACAAGCTGCTTCAGACTGAGGAAGAGAGTCTTTTCTTTGATGAGGAAACTGCCAAAACTCCTGTCTCATTAGTGTTTCCTAAGGTTCTTTGGAAGTGAACAACAGTTTAATTAAAGGCTGATGTAAACACGTTTCTGCACACTTTCCCCGCAGCATTTTATCACATTAGAATTGATCAAAATTGTTGCCTTGGGCTGTCTTGAACAGCTATACATCTGGAGCACCATTTGTGCAAGCTGCTGATGAGCAGGCTACATACATTATGCTTCACAGCAGCTCTTCTGCCTTCCTAGGTAGACAGATTTACCTTGTTGGGAGATGAGATGATCTAACTCTTTTTATTTGCATAAGGCCTTTTTTCTTTGATGTGATGCTTTAAAATGTATAACATGCCACCCGTTTGGGTGCATACATACTGTATCTCCACAGTAATATGAGAATACAGGCAAGAGTGATTTGGAACAACCCCAAGAATTAAAAAAAAAAAAAAAAAAAAAATCACAAAAAGCGCCTATTTTTCACATTTGAAGAAAATTCTCAGCAGGACAGGACACAGTGTCTGATTAATGTTGACCTTCTGATAACTTTGTCCAAGTGCTTTTGGCATCTTTCTGCTTTTCATCTGTACTTAGCATTTTTTCCAATAGTCTAAAAATAAATCACACTTGAAACTGTTTTATTTTCATTCTTAAAGTAATAAGGATTGGAATCTCATTCCTGAAACTTTGACACAGACATAAGAGCAAGTGGCCTATTTTTGTGACCTCTGTTTGTCATTCATTATGTAATTTTCAGTAGATAACTAAGCTCTATGTAGCTACTACACTATATCTCATGATGTGGAAAAAATAAGACGTGTTTTAAGATCAGAAAAATGTGTGTTTTCTATTATGTAGAAACTACTTGTGGAATCGTATGAAGTGTCACTGTCACTTTAACTCATTCTGCTTTATTTAAAGGCACTGTTTCTTATAAGCAAAATTAAAGACAGTGCAAAACTGCTTTGCATTTTTTTTTCCCACTTTTTGTTTTTGTAACTGGTAACCCTCCAACAAAATGTAACTTGTGTGTTTTCCTATTAAAGCTCTAATCCCCTGCTCTTGGTCAAGGAGGAGATGGCTGCAGCCTTTCTTCCTAACCTATACAAACAGTTCCATCTACCCTGTCGGCTTCATCTGTTATTTGCCAGTGGCAGGAGTATGAATGCTGCGTTATGATGGCCAGGCATACATGGGGAGAGCCACGGGGGCTGCAGGGGGGAAGGGGCTATCTGAATTACTTCTCAATGCAAAGTGCATTGTTTTAACAAAGAAGCTACTGCCTGCACTTCAGCTGTTATTCTTTGCAGTTGCCTATGCTATATATAACGAGTCTTCTTCTGAAAGTACTTCATGATGGTGTGCTGTGCAGTGTGTGTTAAAGTCGCTGTTTTGGTGGGTAAGAAGTATTTTTATGGCAGGGCTGAATTTTCTCTTCCGGACTATGAGTTGTGATCACCTTGATCAGGAAACAGTCTTCTGTATGAGAAGTTCATTGCATTTGCTTTGTGATTTATGCTATTTTCTATGTGCTAACTACAATTCTTACTTGTGTAAAGTAGGAGCAGGAATAAATTACACATTTTTAAAGCAAATGCTAGGGTTATCATAGTTACCAGTCTCCTTTTCAATAGATTCTTTTCAAATTAGTGATGCCACTGGGGGGTTAATGGGTACTCTGATTACATTGCACTTCATATAGCATACTTCTTCTGAGCAACTACAATATTTTGATTTTGAAAAACACAAAAACTTTTGCTTGTTTAATGAAGTAACAGTCACCAACCAAATTAAATCTCTGTTGCATTCCAGAAATTAGAGCTCTGACGCATGCAGACCTTCAGGAGCTAGGCAGCTCTTTCTTTCATGAATTCTTTTGTTAAATATGAGCTTTACATGAGGAAAAGATTTTCCACTTCCAGCCCATGGTCTCTTTTTCTCTTTGGGAGACTTAAGTGCAGTACTTTTAATCTGAAATAAAATTGAACTGTTTGTACATTCTCTCTTTTGTGAAAGCCTGTATGTGGTAGAGCCAATGAGATATTTGGTCACTGATAAGTTCTGTGACAACTACTGATGACCACAGCATTGTAGTGGAAGGCTGTGTCTACAAGCCATTAGGCACACTTATCTTTTTTTTCAGACTGTAACATTGCAGCATTTCTGCAGAGATAGAGGTCATGCACGCACAGAACCACAGTACAAAGACAATATCTGGTTAATTTTGTCCTGGGCTTTTATAAAACCCTACATCTGTTGTGGAGGTGTGAGAATTTTCTTGCTCTGATGGAACTAGGGCCTTATGTGAAGAAGCTAGGGCTGTCATTTGAGCAGAAAATAAAACATAATGAAATATTTGAAAATCATTCCAGAATTAATGTGTGTTCTTACCATGGTTTGCCTATGCAAAACTCAATTTAAAAAAATTCAGTCTTGCAATTTTAAAAATTATTTCTTAGCTTAGCACAATGTATTCAACAATACTGTAACCATTTGGCAACTTTGTCTTTGCTACCTGCTGATAGATTCAAAGAAATAAAATATTGCTCCATTTTCTTCCTCAACAACAATTTATTTACCAAATTTTTACAAGACGGCTAGAGGTGCCTCTGTCAGCACTCAGTGTTTTTGATAACAACATAAAATTGCAACAGATCAGTATAATAAAAAGTGTACAGTAACCTTTGTCATATCTGTTAAAACTGAATGAGTGTTGAATTGCTTTGTTGTTAAGAAATTCCTCACCCTTGCTGAATGTTTCACTGAATAAAATCCTTTCTTTGTGGCCTTCTTGTAGAGGTGAACCTTGCAGGGTATCTGGGAAATCAGCAGACTTAGCAGTCAGGATGAAAGAGGAGCAGGGGACTTGCATGGGGGATGGTGGAGGGGCACTGGCAGAATCTGCTCTGGGTCTCGTGCCAGTGCCGATGCAGGGCTTGACAGCAGGATGGGGCAGAGTGGACAAGTGGTCTTTCAGTTTGATGGGTCCTGCACTAAGTACGGCTTTCCAGGTGAAAACCCACACTTAAACTCCAGCCAGTTCAGAAAGCATTGGTCCAATTTTTGTCTCATTAAGGCGCTCACATTTTGCAGGCCTGTCTTTGACCTCCAAGGTGATTGTATGTCCCCCAGAATAGCACAATAGAGTGTTCCAATATTAAAAGTGCCAAAATCATTTTAAGGGCTAACGTGGTCCACGTAGGAAAGTCAGCTGCAATGTGGCCCCAGGCCAGTAAAGTGCTTAAGAAATGATGTTTGCTTTAAACATGAGTTAGTCCCATTGATTTGAAATGGAACCCACTTACGATATTAATGTGTGTCCTATAAAAATATTATAATTAACTTTGAAATAATTTGGTGCAAAGTCCAATGAATGTTGTTTAACTAACTTAAACTTTCAGAAAGAATCCAGTATTCTTGCTTTATACAATATCAGTAACCCTGCATGGTAGAAATCATACATTTGTCCCTACTGGTGTGTTATCTTCATGTGGTGAACTCTAAAGAGACGTTTTTCTTGTTAGGGAAAGTGGAGGGAAGAGGTGGGAAGGCCCTATTTGAGTGTCCTGGTTTTGGCTGGAAAATATGAGGTAGAGAAGTTAAAGTACCTTTTATTCTTAGGGAGGTTACATTGTTTCACTATGGTTTTGGGAAGGGTGAGGGATGGGTTTTGAAATAACAAAATAATAAATACCATAACACAGCATGTGTATGGCAGTTACCCTACACACCTGAGTGTAGGTGTTCCATTAAAAAATGCAATAAAGATTATGTGGCTGTTGAAGGATCACATGATCTGGTGATGTTCTGGGGAACTGAGAAATGTCTAGGGAGATTCTGAAGATATACATTTCTTCACTGTTTGGCTCGCCTGGTATGAAAGGAATGTAGTTTCTGTTTTGCAGGACAAAGACCAGTTAAGGGATTATTATTCATTCTCAAGTTTGAAAGCAATAGTTTAAAATTAGTTTATTGGTCATAGGGGAGCTGTGTCACCAAACAATATTTATGCAAGAACAGTAAAAATAAATATCTTCAGTGTACAAAATGATGTGTCCTGAGAAAGGCATCTAAGCTAATGTCACTGTTCCATTGTTTTTCTATTACAGATATGTCTTCTCCTACAATGAAGAAACCTGAAAAGCCTTTGTTTAGTCCTACTTCTCCCCAGGATTCTTCACCAAGACTGAGCACTTTTCCCCAGCATCATCACCCAGGAATCCCAGGAGTTGCACACAGTGGTGAGGGTTATGGAGGAGGAAGAAAGACCTCCCTATTCATTTGGGCTGTTCTCCTTTCTACAATCAGATTGTCATGTGTTTTTGCAGACTTTCTTAGAGACCTAATCACATTTATAGTACTGATGAGAGTAGACATGGAACAGGTTGGGGTATCCTTGCAGAAATGCTCATTAAATTCAGCTCAGGTAGTCTGACTGCTGCAAGCCACTGGAAAGGATTTAGGATTAACCAATGAATAAAATAAGCTGTAAGCTGCATGAAGAAACTGATGGAGGAAAAATCATCTCTGTCTTTCCTCCTTCCACCCACACCCTTTTTGATTATTGTTGCTGTGACTATGTTGTGTTTAAATACCAGAATAGGTAGGATTTAATACACAAGAGAATTCACAACCGTGTTCACTATGTGACACAATGAAATAAGTGCCAGTTCTTCTTCTGAATAATCTATCTAAAGAGGTAGAATCCTGATAAATATTTTTCAACACCTGTTTTCTGAAATCCATAGGAAATCCATAATAAAACTTCACTTAAAATGTGAAGGAGACACTTGAAATGTGATGGTATGCATGTTATCTTGAGGGTTTATCAGGAATGACAGTGAAAATCCAGCATCATGGTCTGTTTAATTTTAGAGGTGAGAGTGACCCTGATTCTTCAGATGAGAACATGGTCCTTGGAAGTCTCCCCTCCGCAGCTCATCACGTCTCCTTCCAAACTGCATATAAAGGGATTCATTTCTTGAGCGAAGTTGGGTGACTAGAGGAGTAAAACAGATTTGAGGACTCTTTCTGCTTTTCTTTAACATGCAGTGCTGCTTTGAGAAGTTTCTGTTTTGTGATTTCTCCATGATTTCATGTTCCTTTCTTTCAATTCATGTGTAAGGACGATTTTCCCCTTAACATTCACTTACTTTGTATTATGAAAGTGAGCCTGGACTCACTCTGGTCTCTGTAAGGTTTCCATTATCAGCAAATACTCAAGCACATCGAGATGATGGATGAAATGGAAGGGATAGATTTCTGCTCACTTGTGTTTGTTTTGCACAGCTCCCACATCAGAGCAGTAACTAATGTTTTTTGATTGAACTGAACTGGTGGGGCTGTGACTAAAATGAGCCTGTCACAAAAGAAGCTTCCATAATTCTGTTTGGCCCTATACTTATGCATAGATCTTTACATTTGCTGTAGTGTATAATTTTTAGATATATGAATCTGAGTGACGGTCATAACCTAATTTGTTGATGAGCTATTTACTTGCTAGGAAACCTGATTTCTATCTGTGTAGCCTGTTCTATTATGCCAGTGAGCAATGTTTTTGAGATTTGCAAGGTTTTGATTACCATGTACAGCAATTTTGGAACATCCTTACTGTTGTTTTTAATTGGGCAAACTATGACTTGGTCCTAGCTCAAAAATAGCAAGTCATTTAAAAATTAAGATTAAAAAAACCAAAGATATGAGACGTGATCCAGAAAAGCAGTGTTGGTGGGCTTGTGCTGATACAGTGTAGAACCGTGAGCAGTTTATAAAATACCTTGCTTATACAGACCTGATTTTGTGCCCTCCCTCTAATGAAAATGAAAACACTGTTGTCTGCTCTATTTCCATTGAACTCAGTAGCTCCTTTTTAATAAGTTGCCAAGTAGGTGCCCTCTAGATATGTAGTAAGGGTGGAAAGCGGGTTGTTGTGCAGTGTGATAGAGGAACACTCTCCACTTCCAGCCGGATGACTGGGCAGCAGCAGGGCATGTTGTACATTCCTTCCACTGTGAAAACATTGCTGGTTGTTTAGACATTACATATAGTCTATAGATAGAGAAGTGTGTGTTTGTAGGGGCTTGGAAGAAAAAGAATGCAAAGAAAAATATGTACAGGGTAGATATTTTTTGTTTGTCAGAGATATTTTTATTGGATGGGTTGGTTTCCCAGGCCCTGCAGTTGAATGTTCATTAGTATTTTCACAAAGGCCAGCTAATATTCATGGCATTATTGATGAGTAGTTACTAGCCCATCCCCACACGAGGCAAGTAGAGGGCAATGCAGTGAGGAATCACTAACTGTTTCTTAGGACTTGGTGACTTTGCTCTCCTCTGCTGGGATGCTGTGGATAAAAGTGTAGGTTTTATTTATTGAGTAAAATATTTGTTTTGTTTATTTGGGCTCCAGATGGGAAAACTGTATAATTGAAATGTCTTTTATGCCACAGAATGATTACTGTTTAAAGAAAAAGTGAAAAAATATGATGGCATAACCTGCAAAACCAATCCAAGATACAGTATTTATGAATTTGAAACAGTAGCACTTTCCATTGCCTGGGATAATGTAAGGGGAGGACATGTAAGTTTTTCTGTAAAGATGCCATGAAGCAGGAGTGCAGTGTACTGATTTATAACTGACTTTTTATTTTTCTTGCTGTAATACAGAGGTGAAGAATTTTAGAAGAAACAAGATGCGAAGTAATTTTAATTTTATTT
This sequence comes from Haliaeetus leucocephalus, assembly GCF_000737465.1. NCBI lineage: Eukaryota > Metazoa > Chordata > Aves > Accipitriformes > Accipitridae > Haliaeetus > Haliaeetus leucocephalus. Next base: position 1,313,700 of record NW_010972590.1, read on the forward strand.
TATCTTCTCCAGTCATCTCAACTAGAACTCCACCTCCACCTTCACCATTGCCATTTCCAGCACAAGCTATTCTCCCTCCTGCCCCATCTAGCTACTTCTCTCATCCAACGATCAGATATCCTCCCCACCTGAATCCTCAGGATACTCTGAAGAATTATGTACCTTCTTACGACCCGTCCAGCCCGCAGACTAGCCAGGTACTGTAAAACAATGTGAACCCTCCAAAAGAAATCCTGTGAGGAATGTATGTTTACCAGGGTGTCTAAACCAATATCTCACTAGTTCTGGTCTTAGAGCAAGCTGGGAGCTGTCATATAAGCAAGCCAGTGACTTTTCCTGTTCAGCGTGGTTGAATAAAGGGTGCAGGTTAGTCATATCCACTTGCTGTTCCTCTGTCAAGCATAAGAAAAATACTTGTACTGAATGACCCAGCAGCACTAACAGGGCAGGTCCCAGTCCTGCACCCCTCCCGCAGGCTGGGCACCTCTGTGGCCACACAGGGCCACAGGAGATGAACCTCCTGCTGCAGGATTGAACAAGGAGTGTGCTGATACATCCACGTGCATGTATGCACATGCACAGACATACAAGTATATTTATAGACCAACAATGAAAATAAACTCTGGCAAGGTAACGCTTGTCCTGTTTCATAGGCACCTGACATTTGTTTGCACAGATGCAAAGACATTACTGTAATGAGCACAGCACAGACCCACAAAATTGTTTTTTCTTCCTTTTGTAGAGAACATGCAGTAACAGATGAGTTCCTGGCTGCTACACTGATTCAGAATTGTGTCTGATATGGGAAATGAACATGGTTTTCATTAGTGAAGTAATTTGTGAAGGACTGTGTGCAAAACTGCTTTCCATGATAGCATCAGCACATAGCGTTAGCATGTGATCTGCACTACAGGATAAACTGCAGTTGAGACTTGGTCTGACAATACTTGGAATATTTCCAGTGTCAATGTAATGTAATCTTTGCTGCTCAGGCCGTTTTTTATTTTTGATGCCTTGTCTGAAAGACTCCTGTGGCGTCCTGTACCCTGTGCTTTAGCACATTTTTTGGAAGAGACTTGGGAATGTAAACTGAAGAGACCACGGTCAAGTGTTCCTGCTCCTAAGAGTTAGGTTCCTGTGGAAGGACTGTCTTATCAGGGATGAAGGGATTGCTGTGACAGTATTTTGGTTTGGGCTTTGTTTTGGTTTGTTTTTCACCAATAATGACAAGCCTTTCAGCGTGTGTTTCAGGCACAACTTGAGACTGAATCAAACTTTCTGTGTTGAATAACAGACACAGGCCCTCTGGGCTGTTCAGAAGGTCGTTGTGGCTATTGTCCCCAGGGGATACTGCTCTGGTCCAGCTGCATGACTTTCTACATATCTAAAAAAAAGTGGGTCCATAAAATCAAAATTTACTTTGAAGGGAGAAATCCTAACTATGAGATTTTTGTTGGTGACAATATTAATGCAAATTAAACAAAAAAGTGAAAATGAAGTATGTTGGCTTTAGAATACAAATTGCTATCTGTGCATGGATTAAAAGTCTTTCAGTCCCATATAGCATTTTTGCTGAGACTCAGCTGGGAATGTTGCATGCAGGACCTGATTTTAATTTGTGTAAAATTTCCATGAATAACAAAGTCTAATTAAGACATCCATTAAAAGTCCTTAACGTTAATTCAGTGCGGAAAATCTTAGAGTTCTGTTGGATTTTTTTTTTTTTTTAAACTGATGTCTTAATTAGGCACTATTAAGGGAAAAATTATGCAAATTAAAATCAGGCCCTTTCTGTTATGCATTTCTTTAATTATTCAGTGCTTGTTTTACTTACATTTTGATTTCTTATATATATTAAAAGAGCAGATCAGGTGATAATCTCTGGATTGTTCAGTGTTCTGCTTTGGATCATTGCTGAAAAAATACAACATCTAAATGAAGTATCTGACTTTAAGACAGTTGACAAATGCACTGTCTTGTGATTTTAACACTGGGGAGTATATTAATTGAGCAGGAGAAGTGCTTTCAACTCTTTGCCCAACAAGAGTCTTACTCACTTCTCTTGTCTTACTCTCTTCCCTTATCTGTGGTTGAAAGATTAATCTTTAGACCTCAAAAGATAAAATTTTACTCTGCTGATTTTTTTCAGAGTACTAGCAAACTGAAAACACATCCTATTCTTGTGTTGTGGCACCATAGGGAATAACAGGCTAAATTGGCCTCAATTTACTACTTTCATCACCTTTCATAACCTTTATATTAGGGTAACGTTCTTCATTTCATTTGATGTTTGATTTGTTCTTGAGAAGAGGCGATGGGGTTAAACAACACCAAGTATGGGATTCCAGGCATCTGCATCAGCTATTCTCCACTATTTATTATCATTAATCACTATTATTAGTGGAATCTCTTTTAAATTTAATTCTTTAAAGTTCACCTCTGAGATATGCTATACATCAGGAGCTGCATGGCCAGTCAAATTATCTCTAAATAGAACAGTTAAAGGATGGCTGTACAAAAAATAAAACTGCAAGAATAATTTTTTGCTTAGGAAAAGAAGCAGCAGCCGTCTGTGAAGTTTCAGGGACAAAAGGGAATTGTTCTGATACAATGGCATGCTTTGAGCCAAACCAGTTTTTCTTTTCTAAATAAAACATGAATTTTTATTCAAACAAATTTAATTATTATAAAATGCAAAACTGCATCTGTAGGAATACCACATCAAATTTAATTATACTTTCCCACCTCAAAACATACTCATTTGGATTTCAAAAGGAGAACTATGATGATAGTTTTAATTTCAGCTTTAGAAATAGAAAGGATGGATACCCTGACAGCATTTACCTAAAATGAACTGTTCCTCCCCAACATCTTTCAGTAATATGCTAATTTAGATTGTTACGACAAGCAACTGAGATGCCTTGTACTCCCCACAGCAATTTTGAGATTAATTACATTACTGCTGCCCTGATTATAGTGAGACAGTCATGCTATTCAATGGAACACTTTAAGTAAAATTAGTTTAAAGATATAGAGCTCCCATAGGTTTCCACAGTGGGAAGCAGTGGGCAATTTTCTTGACATAATGTTAAATACTCCAAATTATGTGTGATGAACAGTCAGGAAGTTCAAACAGGCCCTTTGGCTGCAGTGAAAAATGATTCAACAATGGATGAGCCTCAACAAAAGAGAGCCGTGGCTGTCGGTTTCATGCATATCTGCTTTTTAGCCCCTGTTCAATCTGGAGAATAAATAAACAAATGTACTGAACAGAAATGGATCTTGTTAGATATAGAGCTGGACTTGCCTCCAACTGGTAGTGTAAAAAGTTCCCAAGGTTTTGAGAACTGCTGTACTTTCCACTAATTAAGTAATTCTGCTGAGCCCTTTTTAGTATACTTATTTCATTGCTTTTCTTCTTAGCTAGGCACACATGTTACTGAATGAGATTGTGTGTATGTGTATGTAACTGTAATATGATGGGGTGCTGATCTCTCCACAGTTAAATTGATACTGGTCACTCGTAAGTTTCAGCAAAAAGAATAGGTTGGTATGCGTCTAATCCACCTACAGTGTTTATCCATCTACAATGTATTGATGTTTTCAAAACTATCACAAATTTTGAACATGTATTTCCTTTTTGAATGATTCCAGATGGGTAAATCTTTTAATCTTGGAAGATACTACCTCCTCTGTGTGTAGGTACATGTGTGCGCGCGCACACACACACACAGATCTGCACACGCTTGAAACACATTAATAATTGAGAGTGTATGAATCAATATACAGTACCAAAATCAGACTTCCAGTGAGCCTGAACAAATCACCAAGCATGACAACACTTGTGTGGCTGAAGTCAAAACCAAAAGCTCCAAACTTAATACCCCATCAAGTTAAATGGACAAAGGTGTGCTGAATCACAGAAGAAGGGTCAGCAATTGTAATGAAGGAAACAATGGTAAAGCAAACAGTTAAGGTGAATGCAGCTGAAGAACATCCTGGCATCAGTGAGAAACTTTTTTTCTGACTGAACCAAGCAATCAGAAGTAGATAATCTTGCAAGCCCTTTGAGTTTGGATTATGAAGGGCACAGTTTACAGGTAACCTTAAATAAAATTTTGTGATATTTTTGATGAAATACGCTGGTTTCAGTGGTATGGTAAAACTGCCTCCAATTTGGGAGAGTTAAGTATTGGACCCTTTTCTTCTTACAATAAATGGCTTACACTTGTTACATGCTACAGTCCAAGTGAACTGCTGTCCACATATTGACTAAAATTCCTGGGCTGTTAAAATGTACTTCGTTGCAATATGTAGTGTGCAGCTTTATCTTTTTAATGGTTTTATCTTTGAAGACAGAAATATCTGAACTGCTTGAGAAGAGCTGCTTCTGGAAGCTGGTGAGGCCACTTAATTTCCTCTCATAATTGATTGGGGTATTCAGGTTTTTGTTCAATGAAAGATAGGCACACTCTTCAGGAATGCCAGGCAGATGCTTTGTCATTCTTCAATACAATAACTGCAGTCATTTAGCAATGATGAGTGAATCTTGTGAGGCTCTGTTTGGGCTGGTCAAAGGGTTTTCTGTTGGTTCGTGGGAGAATACTAGCAAAATAAGCCGACACAAGCGATATGTGTCCATGCGGTTTCTTCAGTATAGCTAGTGCCTTTATTTGTTGTCATTTAATAGTTTTCAGCTTCTTGGGCAAGTCTTTCCTTGTATTTTTTTAAGAAATTACTGAAGATTAAATATGGCAATGTGCTGGTTTTGATTGTAATTGGGAGGCAGAGAGAGTACTAGCTTAACTGTATCTACTGACAAGGCATTTAGAGATTTAATTGCAGTTGTAAATGATTGCTTTGTATTTAGTTTGCTCATTTTTAGTTTATTAAATGCACAGTTATAAGTCTCCAGAGTGCATGAAATACCATTTAACCCAAAGATATCTTTTGAACATTTATCTACAAAGAGATTTCCTTTCCCATGTTATGTAATACAGACTTACCCTGTTAAGGCAAATATACGACGAAAGCTGGGTGTTTCCTTGTGTTCTACCTGTTGACAAATAATTCAGATTTTTTGAGCTCACAGGTAAAATTGTGATTCAGGATAGAGGACTCTTTGTCTAGAATGTCTTATGATATCTATGTCTGAACATGGGTTGCTGAAGCTCTGCAGTTGCTCTCAGTTTCAGCAGCGTTAGGTCAAGAGGAAAATGTTTTCTCAAGTGGATAAGACTCAGAGCTTTATAAATCAAAGTCAACGCCTTGATTTCTCTCAAAGTAGTACAGAAGTGATGTTGCCAGCCAAGACTGGCAACAACTTGTTTTTTCTAAAGCTAAGTCCTCAAGCAAACAGGTAGCTGTGTCACACCACCTGAAGTTTTTGTGTGGCATCTCTCAGTGAGGTCTGTGTAAGATATGCTGTAGCAATGAGTTACTTGGGTTTTAAGGATATGGAAGCTAGTGAGATTCATCCTCATGAAAATGGTAACGGGCACTATAAAAAGGCAAAGTACATTTCTGTTGCTACCACAGTGTCCAATATCAGAAAGGAAATCTGTATAGCCTTACTTCTTGTTAAACAAATGTTTTATGGAGCCCACCAGGTTCAGCTGGAGGAGGAACTGCCCTACGGCACCTTCTACAGTCTCACTGGCAGTGCACTAATAATACCATTCCCTTATGTTTAGCAGAGACTCAAAGGCACTGTGTTATATTACTCAGATGATAGGTAATAACTTGAGGATATGTCTTCTGCACATTTGATGAAACTGCTTCCTGTACCATTGAGCTGTCTCTAGTGGGAGACTAACATGCCCACTGGATGTTCACAGGTGATGTAGCATTAGGGTGCCCTAGGCAAAAGCTCTACTGAGGTAAAAGGTTGGGTTTGTGTCATATAACAACAATAACAACAACAACAACAACAAAAGGGAGAGTTTGAAAAACAGAAGATACTTCTTCCAGTTTCTTTTACTTGTAGATTTTCTGAAGCATCTATCACCCTCTGTGGATAACACAGAGCACAATGGCATGGACTCAAAGACAGAACTTATCAGCTATGATCTCCAGCTTCATAGATGTGTCTAGCAGACAACTGTTAAAACAAGATATTTGGTACATGAGCAGAGCACCAAAATGTGCAGAACTGGATCTTCTACAGCTCCATCAACAAATAATTCAATCAATGGTCTCAAAATTACACTGCCATAGGGTTTTGCAGTGTTGTTCTTTACCATAATATTTGTACTTTTCCAATATAAGGGCCTGGAACTGTTGAGAAGAAATGGGTGACAGATTGTTTACAAACACACTGAATGCAGTTTGACTCAACTGCACTCAGTGATTGATCACTTGGCTATAATAGGGTAACTTTCTTGGGAAACAGAGTTTCTATTGAAAAACCTGTGTTTTGAGATGCAAATATATTGTTCTCCAAGTATAGTGGTTAGCTGGAATAATGTAATTTTTATTAAGCCCTGAAATTTCTTTCTGAAATACCTAGCACAGTATCATATGTAGCTGTACCTAAGACATGCACAGGATTAAGATGATTTCTGGCCTTTGTTGATTATTTCTTTGAAGATGCTTTGTATTTAAGATTCCAAGGAAAATTGGAATTATTTTATTTGGAATTTGGAATTATAATTACAATTATTTTGTAAAAAAGATACTGTGCAAATCTAAATATAAAATATATTTTATCATTTAAGCCACTCAATAGTTTATGTCAATTGTTTAATAAGTATGTAAAATTTCTGTTATGTTTGGATATCTCTTCTGTAGATGTTAGTGTTGCCATTTCACTATGACATCAGAAAGATTTTTTTTAATGCTGGAAGTAGTGAGCTATATGACAAAAGACTGTCCTAAAATATAACTGAAGACCTAAGGTGTAAATGTGCTGGTATTTGGGCAAATATGCGAACAGAAGTCTGAGAGAAGTTTAATTAGTTACTGATTATGTTAGTAAAATCCCAGCAGGAAAAACAGATATAGTGAATCCTGATTTTAAGAAAGTCCATATTCATACCTGTTACAAGTTTCTGTTCAAACTTCATACCTAAGGATTAACTGAAAGTGTGCACAGTGCACAGAATGAGACATTAATAGTCTGACAATCTGAGTTATGTTACAGCTATGACAGTGAATATAACTCACCTGTGGCTTTGGGCAAACAAATGGATTAATCTGTGGCAATTCAAGATGGTGTGAATTAAAAAGCTCAAAAATGTAGCACAGATCTGAAAATTGAATTAGCCTCCAATCCAACAATAGAAAAATGTATACCTGCATAAATTCGGGCTAAATTTGCCAGACCTTCATTGTGTTTGCTTCTTTCCCTCGCCCATTTTCAAATGCACAGCTTGTTTATCTAACACAGCTGCTTCCGTGCAATTTGCTTGAGGTTTATGCCTCAGGCATCATCTCTCTGTTTGTGAATCCATCGCACAGACATATTGATGCCCTAGTTGATGGTAACAGTTGATTTTTAAACTGTAAAGCATTTGACTGTAAGAATCTCTTCAGGGGAAACTCAAACTAGAAACTAGAACTTGTTTTAAATAAGGACAAAATGAATTCATCTTAAATGATGTGTTATAAATATTTGCACTTGTAATTCAAGTGGATACTGTCTAAATAGATACATAGTTTCAATGCTAGAATATCTTTTGACATAACTGCAAAAGTTGAAAGGAGAACAGGTCACAGAATCTATTTCCAGCAGCCAGTTTTCAATAAGATTATGAATTGTCAACTTCAGAGGACTATTTGTGACCAGAAGGTTGCCTTCTTTGCACTGAAAACTTAAAGCAGGACAGAGAACTTGAGAGAGAGAGCACCAGTGTTCTTGAGCTTGTACTGCTATCAGATACCATGGTCTGGAATTTAGACCTTTATTTCAAAAGCTTTTAGTTTTGTGCTTGCAAAGATAACCATAGAAGTGTGAATTGAGTGTAAACCAATGCCGCAATGTCACTGGCAGTCTGAAGATAGGCCTAAGCATTAACTCTGAGACAATTACCTGATCTGTTTAATTAGGACTACTTTATGATCTTAAGCTGCAAACTAATTATGATAATGTAAATATCAGTTTTGTTAGCTGCTTCACTGTTGTTCACTGCATGCAAGAAAGACAAGTATGGTGGTTTCAGGAAGGTTTCTTATGAGTGACATTCATGTAATAGAATTTGGGAGAATGTGAGACTGATTTTCACAAACTCTGTTTTCAAATGTAGCACATCTAGGAAAACCACTAAGTTTTAAGAAAATTTTATGTGTACCATTTCACATGACAAGCTGTGTCAAAGGGAGGACCTTAGTTCACATGTGAAAGACAGCTAGGATTGTTGAAGAAGAATTATATATGTAAAAGTCCTGGTAGGTACATGCTTACCTACAACTGAGGTTCGTTAAAAATATAAATACAGGAAACTTTCAGTATGGGGGGAGAAGTTAGGGTCTTAGACATGGTACACCAAGCTCTGTCTTGTGTGTACTTATCCCTTCTTGAGCTATCTTGTTTGCTGAGCAATAACACCTGAACAGTTATTGCAATATACAGTACTTGACATTACTGCAAAATTTAAAAAAAAATGTTATGTTACAAATGTGAAAACAACTTGAAAAAGGAAAAGAATAGATGTTAGAGGTTACAAAAATAAAAGCAGAATAAATTATAAAGTGCAGCCAGAAGATACGTGGGGAAATGTGCCAATATGCAATAAAATTGTTGAGGCAGGTAACTAGGTTATAATTGCATTTGAAATCTCATGTGCAGAGTCTGAAATGTTGGAACCATAAGAATTAAACTTATTGAAGTAATGAGTTTTCTCTTTTCTTAGTTTGGAGGTTTTATTTTTATATCTAGAAGTTGCAGACCTCAGTTTCATTTTATTGTGTCTGCATGCAGTTTTATACGCAGGACAGATATGGAACAATGCCTACCATTTAAGACAACATTAAAAAAAAGAAAAGAAATAGAAATGTAGACACTTGGTGGGGAGATCACAAACCACATCCACTAAAATCACTAGCAATTTCCCCATGGATTTCAACAAGGACAGGATTTCACCCTCGATTTGGATGAAGTGGGGGGGATGTACTGCACTGCTGTTATGTATCACACAGGGAAAAACATGGTTTATGTGAGAATGGGGTATTCTTTGTCTTATAACTCAGTTTGCTCATTTGGACCATATGCACAAGGACTAAGCTGAAGCCTATGTGAGCCGTTGCATTCCTGTTGACCTGGGATCACTAGGGAACAGTAGAAGGTGATACATTGCTGTAAATTGTCCTGGTCTCCAGCTGTGTCCTAATTAATTCGAGTCTGGCTTTGGAGACAGAGCTGCTTTTGGAAGCTGATGACACTGTCTGTTTTAATCCATAAACTCCATGGAATCTTCTTTCTTTGTTTTTAGTAAAAGTTGGTCATTTAGATAAGGGATTCTCAGTTGGTTTTGTGATATGTTAGCACACCACAGGAGCTAAGGCTCCTAAGGTCGCCCTGTGGTCACAGGTCAGTGACTCCATCTAGGAGCCACCAGACACAACTGGAAAGTGGTAGTCCCTCCAGCAGGCTGTGGGGACAGCTGGCTGCCAGGCCAGGATAGGGGACTTGCCTCTGCAGCAGGGTCCCCAGAAACGTACTGAAAATCCAGTCCAACATAGCAAGCAGGTCTTACTGACAAGAATTTCAGTGTTTAGGGAAAAGTTTATCATAAGGCCCACCTTATACTTCTGACAGTTTTCCCCACAAATGCTTCAAACTGTCTTGTGGCTCCCTTAGCTATGACAGAGCCTGTTTCATTGCAACATCAAGATGTCTCGAGTTGAAGTCTGTACAACTCGCAACTAGCGAGTAAGAGTACTTGCTTCTAAGTTTTGGAGCATCTTGGGTCATTTGTATGGGGAATTTATTTTAGGCAATTCTTAGAGATTTTCTGAATTTATGTTAGTTAAAATTTTCATTTTATTCTAAGGCAGGTGGAGTCAGATTTCTGGTCGCCAAGACACCTGGTTTTAGAGGCAGGCAGGCCTTTAAAATAGAATCCACAAAATAAAATTCCTTAAACCACTGCTAAGATAGATCTCAAAGAAAGTGGGCTTATTGACACATACTTAATATATGACTTTGCTGTAATGTAAAGATGTAATTTATATTGTTGTGGAAAGACCTTTGTAATTACTGAGCGAGTTCCCCACTTATGACCCATTGGTCATGTAAGCATGCATGCAGATGCTCAGTAAACTTTGAGGCCACGTTGTTCTATAGAAATTGTCGTGTATATATTCTGCCACATCTTATTTTCATTTCAATTACACATAATAAGGGAGATCTATCTAAATAGTTAAGTGAATAAAATTTAATGTCATGTGCCAGTTATTTGGGGAAATTGTGTTATTTGTGAAAGTATTCATTTGAATGCTTTCCTTTGAATCCATGCTGCCTTCTTATTTTGAAGCTACTTTGACAGCTGACACTTATTCCTGTTACTAAACTCCTAGTAGTAACTTCTCAGCTTGCGCAACTAGGAAAAAGTGGTAAATACCACCTAAATTGCAAGATCCTGGGATTCCATGGCCCTTCTGTCCTCATCCCCACTCCAACACCCCCCCAAACATACAGTTATGTTTAGGGGGTGACTTTTTTTTCATTTAGAGGGGTAGTTTGTTGGCCACTTCTCATTAGTGTACATTTTTACTGTTATTTTTCATTGCAAGTCTTGTGATTTTAGAGAGGGAAATAGTCTGCTAGCCACCCAGTGTTCCTATGAATACAAGGTTGGCCTTCATTTGCACTTATATTTTCTAGTGTTTTCTTCTAGCTTCGTTTTAGATGCCCTAAAGAACAAGACTCTCCCCTGGGGGCATTTGCAATGTCTAGTAGATCATACTGCCAGGAAGTTTCTCCTGTTATTAATTTTAAATTTCCTCCTTCTCGATTTCATTCCATTACCCTGAGTTTATACTTCCTGTACTTTCCAAATAATTCCTTCCTCTTCTGTGTGTTTATACTCTGCACATACTTGCAGTAATTGTCTCAGCGCAGTTATTATTTCATTACCATAGTCATGCTTACCTCTGTTAACCTTTCCTTGTGTCAGTTGAATCAGGTCCTTTATCAGTCCATTTTATACTCTGAGTTATCTCAAATTTGACAGGATCATTCTAATAATAAGATTCCCAGTAGTTTTTGCTTTGTGTGGCTGTATTTTAAAATACCTATGATTCACAGAACACACAATCACTTTAAGACAAAAGTTATCAGCCATTGTTGAAAAAACTATTTACTACTTGCTTATTTTTACTGCAAGTTATTTACTGTTGGTATATTTACATGCAGAAAGTCTAAGGCATGTTTAAGCATTGGATAAACATATACATTTACCAGTGAACATTGCCAAATTCAGATGTGCCTATATGCAGACAGTAGCATATTACCTTGATGACCTGTACCATAAGGTCATATGCAGACTGCCTTTTGTATCTATGAAAGAAGTGTTTTTGTTTATTATGCTCTTGACTTGCAAAGTTCCCATTATTAAACACTTCTGTGTTTTTGGTAGGCGGCTTTTGGCCAGATGTTATGACGTACACATTATAGTGCATCATATCCTAACCCTCTTTCCCACTCCCAAACATGTGAATTATTAGTTAGCCTTCCAGTATGCGTAATCTCTGTGGACAGCTGTGGTCAAGTCTTGGTTATGCTCCAAGCCACAGTGGTATGGCATGTGAAAACAGAGGTTTTGCATCATTCATTTGCTCTTAATACTTCATACCCAATACAGGGCCTATGCTTGGTCAGTTTAATCCTGCTATTGTGGGATTTACTGTGCTTCACAGCCACTGCGTGTACAGCAAATATATTTTGAAACAATCTGATGCATGCTGCATCCAGAAAAAAAAGTTTTCCAAAAAGTACTGCTATTTAAGCATGTACTGCCTATCTAAGGAGGGATCTGCCTGCTGAAAATATCATCTAGAAATTCATAGCTTTGTTAGAATAGTGCATGCCAGCGTGCAGGTACTACAGTGATGGACGTTCTGAAAAACCCTAACATAGGTGGGTAGGTTCCTTAAACACAATGTGTATGTTTCACAAGGCATTCTTTTGGTTTTGTTTTGTAGCCTAACAGCAGTGGTCAAGTAGTAGGGAAAGTGCCTGGCCATTTTACTCCAGTTTTGGCACCCTCTCCCCATCACAGTGCGGTGCGACCTGTGACCCTGACCATGACAGATACTAAACCCATCACTACATCCACTGAAGGTGAGGCATCTTCACCTACAGCAACCAGTAAGTATTTCTTTAGGAAACAAAAAATGTCAATTGAAGATTCGATATGATTTCAAACTGAGGCCAGAAAAAGGCGCCTTTTCCTACTATTTGACCAAGTGGATGCTCATCATTTTACATGGAGAGCAAACGTGATCTGACTGCAAAGCTTTTCCTCTCCAAATTTCAACAAATGCATCATGTTACTTGAACCAAAGCTTGTGACATGACAACCAAAATGAAAGGGGAAAGCCTGCATATTTGACCACTATTCAAGAAAAAGAAACCGTAGTTGTTCATCTAAGGTGGACATTGTTAAGACATTGAGAAGCAAGCACACCCAGACAGCAAGGTTTTGCAATGGCCTTCAGATGGAATTCCAAACAGACATTGGAAAATTTGCTCCTCAATGAGCTTTCCTACAGAAATCAAGCCTTGTTACAACGCATACTGAATCCGAGCTATGACAATTGCATGTTGATATAGGTTGTGTCATTTTTAGCAAAAAACTCTGATGTGGAAAAGAAAACTTTAATTCCTTGTTATCGTTGTGATGGATTGTAGATCCACTGTTCTTTTTTTTTTTAAAAAAAACAAAAAACAAACCCTAACTTTAATGTTTTAAGCTCTTTATTACTATATAGGACCATATTATTTATCCTATTATCTTCAATGGAATTGCAGTTTTGGAAATAAGAGCAAAGATGTTACTATGTATAGGGTAATTTCTTCTTTTCCAAATACTCATCTTATGCTCAGTGAAGCAAAATTTTGCTTTTTAACTACTTTCTGCAAGACACTTCCAAACATACGCTTTGGAAGAAAACTTAGCAGTCTTTAAAAATATTAATCTCTTTAGGGTCTATTATATTAAAATGACTTGCTTTAGACCTGTTTAGTATTTGAACTGTGAATCCAGTCCCTAATTTTTGGTCTGTCATTAGGGAGACCATAAACTGTATGTTTCTTAGGTGTTACACTACTTTAAATCTTTTCATTAGAATGTGAAGCAGAGATGAGACTCAAATGCATAGGAGTGGCCGAGATATAAAGGAGGAAAACTAGTTATACGTTTATTATGAAAGGACAGTAGTAACTTTTGGACAAATTCTTGTTTAAGTATAAACAAATAATTATATGGATAGGTATATGGAAGTATTTTAGGTGTTCTTTTAGTATAGCAAAAGTTTTGTTAAAAGGCGGTAGAGCATGTCTGTATCCTCCCAGGTAGTTTTTGGTACCGGTCTTGCACCTTCTAAGAAGAGTTAGTTTCAGCAGCAAACAAGAAGCTGTTGCTCTAACTTTTGGTCTAGATTAGAAAACTGAGAAAACTGAGTTCAGGTATAGTTTCAAGTACTCATGATTTCATTCGGCTTCCTGTTTGACATGATTGTGCCTGGCCTAAATAGCTGTCTCAGATGAGGTCAGAGTTTCTAATACAAGTGGCAAAAAGAACAAATACAATGTCAGAACTGCGTTGGGATGTTTTCTAGTAATCTGACCATATTATTCATCATAAGGAAAGCAAACCTAATCTGTTCATTGTCCTACTACTAGGGGAAAAAATTTGGATTATATTTTCAAATTAAGTTGGCACCCAGTTTCTTGTGCAATTCAGTGGAACTTAGGTACCTGATTCCCTGTGACCCTTAGAACATCTCAGCTTAGATATTTGAAATAAGGCCTCCTTATGCATCCACAGCAGTATGCAGGTAACTTTTTGCCTAAATATCTAATGTCTGTCACTACAGCACGTAAGTAATAATAAAAAAATCCCTATGTACAAATTTGATTTGAATGTGCCGGTTCTGGATATGAGATAGCATATAAATGCTACGTGTCCAGAGTGTTATGGTTCTCAGAGCAAGGCAGTAGTCTATCTGCTTGGTAAAACCTTTTGAAACTGGATTGGTAACTGTAAGAGCAAAAAAGTGAAGGAACATAACTTATTGATGAAGAAAATAGCAAAAAATGAGGGATCATGTCCTGCTGATATATAAATTATATATGAATACATATAAACTGTATTATCAGTCATAATAGACCTTCCACACAGAGTGCTAATGTTAACTTAATGAGAAAATCAGGACTAAATGTGTTTTAAGGCATAGTTTTACTTTTATTTGCAATAACTGGTTGATTGGTTCAAACTATATAGAGAGAGATATATAAAACATATGCTTGGCCAACAAGTTATCATTATTATTCAGTCTGATGAGAATAAACCAGCAAATGATTAGCACTGCTTTTTATTTTGAAGTGCAATAGCAGAATTGTTTTGAATGAGAAAGAACAGCAGGCTTTGATAATATTTGGGAGACCCTGTGGCCTCCACCATAATTTCCTTCTAATAACTGATTAATTTTTATGACAGTTTTTCCGTAAAGCCTGTTTACTGTATAAAGCCTTTTTTAAAAAAAAAAATTAATGCATTTAATTTGCTTGTATTTGCTGTGTGACTTTAATACTAACAGGCCAATTCAGTAAGTACTCCCATGAGCTCCTCACTGGCATCCTTGTGTATGTCTGTTCAATTTTAGTAGTTTTGCTTTGTCTGCCAGCAAGTTTCCAGGTTGCGATGCTGCAAGTTGCAGTGAGGGTATCTCCACACTGGGAAGTGGAGTGAGACCACCTACCTCATTTCACAAGTGCCACCAAAAGCCATGAGAAGGTAATGGCTTTTAGGGATTACTGACCGAAACCAGACAGTAATGTGACCTACAGGTGAAGGATCCACATCCTGTAATTAATCCCAACATCACCTAGCATTCCCTTTCTCCTCGGAAATGGATTTATTTAATCCTCTGCAGCAGACAGCAGGAGACTTCCTTAAAATGTCCCTCAGGGAAAGTGTTTCCTGATGCATAGGGGAGTTGAATATTTAATATTATATTGCACAGTAAAAATCAGCTCCCTTCTTATGAAAATGCTAATCAGATTGCATCCTGTTTCCAAAGGCCTGTAAAGATTCATTTCATGTCACATAAGTAAACTGAACTTTTGATTCCAATTTTTGTTCTTTCACAGTTTTGTTATGGGCTTTCACAGCAGTAAGAATAGTAAGTGTGCAATAATATTTTCTCTCAACATTGTTATCTCAGTGATTTCACTGGTGCCTTAGATTGGTGTAATGGAAATGAAAATCTGGCTTGTGATTCCTTCAAATACATACTTTATTTAATCACTTAGAAATTTAAAAATATATTAATCAGAGGAACTTTTATTTAACAAGAGACATCATTATGATTTACATATGCAGCTTCCATTGAAGTTTATAGGAATTTACATGCCTTTCTAAATTTGGTCCAATTTTTCTTTTGCATTCTGTTAAAGTTTAAATAAAGGAAAAACACAGACACATCCTATATATTGCAAAATCATAACTCTGGATCTCTCATATTTGTACTGTACCTGTACAGGGTAATAGTTATGATAGGTTGGTATTTTTATCAATCTGTTTTGTTCTTCCTTAATCAGCCTACACAGCCTCAGGCACATCCCAAGCCAATCGATATGTGGGACTAAGCCCAAGAGACCCATCCTTCCTACACCAGCAACAGGTGGGCAAGTTTCACATAGGTGTAATGATATAGAGAAGCTTTTGCGATATTACCTTCCTACGTGTTGCCACGGTTATCTTGGATTAGACTGGGATCCTAAGGGTTTTAGTGTTTGCCATCTGAAGATGAAGCTTACCCAAAACAAAACTGAACCCTTTAAGAAAGATCAATTTAGCACATGCTTTATTTCTTAGATTTGTGCCATCTTAAGGAACTTCTAAGTGTATGTCTTTCAATTATTTTATTTTTCAAGAGCTCATACATGTAAACTTTAATAGGCTTTTAGGAAAGATAATGAGGTGTATAAGGAATAAATATTCATTTCAAAATCAGTTTAAGAAATGAGCAAAATTTCCAAAGCAAAAACTCCAACTTATTTTTTTCAAGCTATTTTTTTCCCCCTGGATGTTCAGGCCTACATTTCTTCATTTTAGTTCTGGAAGATGAGTTACAAAACCAAATCCTCAACGCAACATATCATCATTTCTAGTTTAATAGGTTTAAATTGGTCTGCTGATTTCAAATGTGATAAAACCACAGTTTTGTTCTAGTTCCTTACATCATTTATGTTTCAAGTAGCATTTTAAATTTCACATCTCATTAATGCTGTAAATTTAATGCAAATGAAGTGTTTACCCAAACTGTGAAAATATAAAGCCGAGATTAATGATGGCTTACAAACAAATTAGCTGCAGTCAGTAGCAAGGCCATGCCTATACAGAAATATTACATTGCTAGTAATGGGAATAAATTCAGACCCTTTAGAACTTTAACATATTTTATGTCGTGTGTTTGTTTTACTCCTAGATCTTAACAGTGGAGGACTTTGAAATTAACAGCATGTAAAATATTATAAGGAAAAAAGTTGAATGTGGCAGTAAGAAAAGGGCTGTTAAACAGTCCTTGGTATTTATTGTACTGTATTTTTTTCTCAGGCTTGGGTTTCTGTCAACAGTTGGTACACATGCCTGTTTCATTTTTCAGTAAAACCTACCTGTTCTGTGTTTGCTGAGATATAGTGAGATGAAGTGTGCTTCATCTGGAACTCCCTATTCCTACCCACTCCCAGGGCAAGGTGGCAGTATGTCCGTTTTAAAGGTCACCACATGCAGAGTTCAGAGAAAATCATAAAGATAATCGTTTATTCAAGATAGTTGATGCTTTGCCAACTTTTTTTTAACCAGTGAGACCTAAATGGAAACATCTGTACACTTTTATGAAAATACCAAATGACAATTAGTGGTTTTGCCAACCATTCATTTTTCAGTAAATTTTCTGGTGTATTGCTTTTTTTTAACCTCTCAAAGATTGTGTTATGAAATGTGCTATATTTACTATAACACTCTTCTTTTTAAAAGATATACAGTTTATGTTTATTGTATTTTAAAACACACACAACACCTCTCTTTTTAAACACAGTGCATGTAATTTCTAGATTTCATGTGAAGTTTTACATAGTATACTTTGAAAAGTCTCTGACGCACAGTTAATTTGGGGGTGTGTAATAAATTTTTTTTCACTACATGTTTTTAGACACAATTTTTTCTGCAAATTTGTTACTGCTTAAGCCCACTCCACCTTCTTCCAAGTTCATTGAAAGAGTTACGAACTTCTTGTCACATGCCAGAAGGTAGTGGCAGCATGCTTAATTTTCTCTTGGCTGAGTTTATGACGTGTAAATCATATATTGCTTATTTCATGTATCTTCTATATATTTTTGGCTTTGTGTAGATGGAAATAAATTTGGAGATTTCAGCAGTGTAATAGGAACATAATAGCGAGAGGGATCTTGAGGGTCATCACAGTCTTTGGTGTTTACATGCACTGTGTCTTATACTCCCTTTCATGGTAAAACATGTGGCCAGATGGCTTAAGGGGAAGAGGAAAATAAATTAGGTCTCATATACACTTCATAAACAGAAAAATTCTTCAATGCCACTGTGTGAAACCAATGTTCTCCCTTCTAAAGTATATTGCTTCATAGTCTCTTTATATTAATTCAAAAGCATCAGCTGGCAACCAGTGAATTGTATAGTAAATTTAAAAATTGTGTCTTGGTTTCATCTTTGCTGTGAATTCTCTATTCTTTTCTAACTTGAGCAATGGCTATATATGTGTATGCTTGCCTGAGTGTGTTCGGCGGGGGGTGCATGTGTGGATCCTCACACATATAAATATGTACAAAATTAGGGTATATTATGTGCTGCTGGAAACATTTGAAAGAACAGAATACTTTAACAACAAAGCTTTTCAGATGGATAAATCGGAATATATAAAGTGCATATATTTAAGTTTCTAATTAATTAATTACCTTCACTCACTTAAATCCTAAAGGCCTCTCTGAGATGACAGTGCCATATATGTTTATTACCCAGAAAGTGAGGTAGAGCACTGAGATTGTCAAAACAGCTTTAATAGAGCAAAGGTTATCCTTTGGTAAGGCAGAAATGAGATTGATTTACTATGTCCTTTCATTACTTTACAACAATTTAAAAGAGACTACTCTTCTTGTGGCAGATTTTAAATGCATTTGTTTTAAAGCAGACCATGATGAATGAAACAAAAAATCAAGGGGTATATGAAAAAAAGGCAATCAATCATTTAGTATTAGCGGAGAGAAATTCTAAATTAGAAAGCCACTGGTTTTAGTTCCAGAGAGGTCTTTTAAACATTCACCATGCCCTGTAATGCACATTGACCCCTCAAGAATAAATATTGTCACTGGTACATTTTTTACTTCATTGGAGGAGTCTTTATGAAGATTTATTCTCTCTGGTTATGAGAAATATCGGCATGTACTGTTGAGTCCTTTTTGCTGTTGTTAGTAGCCTGTTTAAATTACAGTGAGCACAATAAATTTAAAAGTTACACATGCATTTTGCAGCACACTCTTACATAGCATCTTTTGACAAAATGATAGTTTACTAGAACTTCCAGTAAAAAATTTATAGCACGACCTACCTGGAATACTCACATTTAGACGGGAAGCACTGAGTAAAACTTTGAAAGACAGTGCATAATAGCACCAATGGGAGCAGTTTATTTGCTTTTACTGATCTGGATACTGTGAAAAATATGCTGTTACATGCATTACTTAGCATGCTACATTGATAGTTAGGAAGACAAGGTTCTAATGAGGAATTATAATAACTATGAAGTCCACTTTCTGCTGGAGTTGCTGGTGGGTCTTCCTGGAAATGCCAGGTATTTCTATACTGTGACATGAATAGTTACAAAACATATCTCTCTCTACAGTGGCATCTAGAGAGTCACATGTATCTTCTAATTCTTCTGTAAAAAAGTCATGTCCCCCCCCTTCCCCCAACTGTCTATTACAAATTGTTAATGACCACTTGGTTTGCTTTTCTTGAATCAGCATCAGCTTCTGAGAGTTGTTAAGTATTGATAATGTAACTGCAGGGAAGGCAACATAGGAAGGGGCAAGGGAAGTGATAAGAACTAGTACGTGAGTGAGAGAGTTTTTCTTAATTTTACTGTTGGTGGTTGGTGAGATTATTTTATGAAGTCAAATCTAGTAGTTGGTGCTTGCTCATCATCTTTGCTGAGGAACATCTTAAATGAATTATGCGTAAAGGAAAGGTTGGATAATGTTTACAATTATTGGGGAGCACCTTTTTTCCCCCTTCTTTCTCTGATTTGCATCTACTGAAGATTTGTGGTTTCTAAGCCCAGACTAGAGGAAAAAGCAACAAATTGAGGAAACTCAGTCAAATTCAATCTTCTGTAAGTGGACTAGCCAGATTCTAGTTTTGTCTTCATTCTTTTGGCTAAAGAATTTTAATGGAGAGATCATTAGTTCAGTAACAAAGTCTTAATGATCAGAAGTCTCATAGTTATGTAATAGCATTTCTGTAGCCTCCTTGTGTTACTATTCTCAACTTTATGAATTTATTATGTTCTTGAAATGATAGACACTTAGAGACAGGTTGATGTTGTTTCTGGCTATAAAGCTAGAATATTGCTGGAAATACTGGTCACGCACTTTACCTGTGTAAACAATATAAAAAGATAGATGGATGGTTGGGCGGATAGACAAACATTTGTATTTATTGCAAATACAGATTAATCGTTTCACAAATAATAAGATTTCTGGAATGAATGAATTAACTGACAGGTTTTCTTTCTTGGCCATTGATTTAATTTTAATGTACCTTGGAGCCTTGTATGTGTGATTCTATTTTTAATTAGAAAATATAAATAAACAGGATAGCTATTGAGGTCTGTGAAGACAATGACCTCTAGAACTTTCCTGTGTGTTACAGTAAACTGTGCTAACCAATGCTGGCCCAATTACTGAGGAGCTAGTGAACTCTTCCAGTCTTTGCACTGATTAATACAATGGCATGGTTTTCACCAGAGCTTGGACTTTCCATGTGTGATGTGTGGTATGCATGATTTTCACACAGCTTTGACATTGATGAGTGAGACATTTGCCATGTATGTAGTAATAAGAAACACTTCAGGTCTCTAAAATGCAAAATCAGAAGACTGTAGATGGCTTTTTATTTCCTACACACCAGTCTGCCCTGCCATTTCAGTGGGAAGTTGTTCTTACCAGATGCATCCTTTAGTTATTGAATCACACGGTTCGAAATGGAGTTCTCTTCATGCTATTCATCATGGAAACTGTAAACTTAAATGTCCAATGAACACAGAGTATCTGTTTGCAAAATGTTTTGGGTGGATGTTGCTTTTGCTTTCAGCAGAAGGCTGAAAGAATACAAGCGGACTCTTAAACAGAACTTCTCAGTAAAGCCAGGAAACAGGTTATCAACACTTAGGCTGTTCTTATTGTGTCCCTTATCATAATTGACAGTTTGACGTAAAACTGGGTCACATGACCACCAGGGAGGTATGTAGATGGATAAGAGGTCACCTTTCACATATGCTTGCTGGAAAGGAAACACATTTAAAGGAAGTTTCAGTCAAAACAATGACAATATGCAAATGTTAAGTTTTATGGGCTTTTCTCAACTAAGAGAAGCTATAGCACAGTCTCCTATTACACTTTCCAAAATATGTATCTACTTTCACTAGCAATCACAGAAGCTTGAAATGAATGTTAGTCTTAGACAACCACTCTTTAAATAGGAGAGTACAAAACCTGCTTAAATATTAACCCATAAATATTATTCAGACTAGATTAAAGATTGAACTGTTGCCTATGGGTTTTTAAAGTACATAGGATTTGCATACTTAAAACTCTGCAGGATGGTTGTGCTTGGAAGGCACCCGGTTTAAACTGAAAAGGCAGCTATAGTGAAATCTAGCTCTTGGGCAGGACTTCATATCAGTACATCTCACAGCACTGGAAAGTGCAAACCAAAATCACTTTCCTGGCATTTTACAGAGGGCAGAACCGGAGAGGGGAAGCAGATGACTTTCAGGCAAGTGGCAGAGTTAGAAGCACTCGATCTACTGCTCTGCTCCTGCCTGGACCTGTGGCCCCTTCCCATGATGCCCCTAAGGTGGGTGAAGGAGTTGCATTGCCTCCCTGGAGAAACACTTGTAGTGGGTTTTGTGCTCTCTGCTACTTCATGAGTGTAGCAGTGAGGACATGTCACAGGGATAAGGGACCGCTGCAGCTCCACATGTCAGGAAATGGCTGGGCTGCCTGGGAGATTTCCTCATCTTCTGCAAGGCTGGGCATCCATTTCCACTTCAGAATACAGACCCATGTTCTTCTTCTGTATGGTTAGGTGAGAGGTACATTAAAAAAATAATCATTGGTAATGTTTTGCGGATGGAAGGTATTAACTGAAGTAGGGTTCAGGTAACTTGCCTTGCTGAAAATGGCAAAGCTGTGGGACTGAAGAGCAGGCCTCTCCAAGAGGCTCTAGGAAAGACTTTTCACTATGTCATATGCCAAATCAGGTCATTTATTTTGCACTCATAGCATATTTTTGAGAAAGTTAGTAATGTTATTCAGCATTTATTAAATATCTTACGAGGACTGTTTATTAAGTCCCTCTAACTGAGGAATTTAAGTTTTCTCAAGTAGCCTGCAAGTAGTTTCCCACCTCTCCCTTTCACATGTCCTGCAGAGAAACTCTTTTAGGTGGCTTACTGTGGGTGAGAGTGAATGTGCTTTCTTGTCTCCAGTTAACACTGTGGCATGAATTTAGAGGTCACTTAAGTTACTCTGAGGACTATAACTAGCCAGAAAGATTTCAGCAGAAGTTCAGACAACATACAGTACTCAAAATACTGTACTAAAGTGCCTTACATCCTTCCACAGCTTGGGACTCCGGTCAGGTCTGTGCCCCCAGGCTTTCCCCACAGGACTGTCTGGACATCCTCCAAGAGCAGCATTCCCGCTGCTGCTGTGAACAGACATCTTCCATCAAATGGGGCCAGGGATTGTAGACCTCTTTTAAGTTTCTCCAGCCTTTTTACCCCAAAAGCACTCAACACACGAGGGATGCAGAGGCAGACTTTGAAAGTGGTATTTCTACATAATTTCAAAAGTATATTTTTAAATCTTAGACATCCTGATCTAAGCAAGAGTGATTTGGGAGAGGAAATTTTATGTTAGGGAGAAAAAAAACATTTTGCTGGGTTGTTTTCCTAGTTTTTAAAGACAACATGGCAGCTATGTGAACCTGCTGAGGAGTGTGGAGCAATAGTTTTTAACAATGGGAAAGTGGTTTTCAGCACAGCTGGTGCAGTCCTGGGCTTATCACAGAACCCGTTGTCATACAGAGCTGCAGTTCTTCAAGGTGTTGTCAGTACCACAAGCATGGCACAGTGGTTGGTGGAGTGAATAGCTCTACAGTTTACACTAACTATAAGTCTGGTGTAGCATGAATCTTCATATACATGTGTGTGTCTGTGTCTATGGCATATATATAAAATGCACATGTTTTATTATTACCATTACAGCATTTAGATGTATATGTATTAAGGTATGTATGACTGTATATAATAGGAAGTATGTCATTGCTAACATTTATGAAATAGGTTTAAAGAGTTCTTTTTTGAGCTTTCTTAATGATAAATTTAACACATTAACTGTATTTGTGGAAAGTTTCCATACAGACTGTGGGAAGAACATAATGATTTAGTGCAGAAGCTGATTTACTACAATGTAATGTATCCAATCCCTTACTGTTTTGCCAAAACAGCAAATGCAATTCTATTGCAAGCTAAGTGCTTTCCAAATTTTTTAACTAGACCTAAGTGCATAAAATCATTTGGTAACGCTACGTTTGTGATGTTAGGGTTTTTTTTATGGTTCTAATCAGCCAAAGGGCTTTTATTCTTAGATTTTTTATTTTGTGAAAGAGGGGGGGGGGGGGGTGTTAACATTTCAGTCTTGTGTTTCAGCTGGAAGTGAGTTTTTATAGCTAAGTTATAAAGCTTTAAAATATGCATCTGTAATGAAGATGATGACTTTCTTAAGGATTACAGCAGAAATACATCTACTGTACATTGAGTAACTAAGCTGACATTTTACTATGTCTTCAATATTAAAATCGGGTTTACAATACTGTTCTGTATAGTGACTAAACCAAATATTTACTTACCTCTTTCTTTAAACATATTTAATATATTATTCACAGTTACCTCTTGCAAACTTTTTGACTGCATGTTTCCTTTTCTGCTTAATTTCATGTGGTTTAGTCATGCTTCTAATGGCCTTTAGAAGGTCCCTTGGAGTTCTTTAGATAACAAACAAGAAACAATCCCTATGAAAACATCAGAGACTAACATTTCCATTTCTCAGACCTTAACAGCAGGAAGCTTATGAGTCTAACAGCCAGACAGGGTCAGGTTTGCAATATTGTCTTGTCCTCAGCATTTGTATTTTTCAGGAAAAGACTGCAATTAATTGTGCTCCTGTGAAAATAGTTTATTGTAGTTTGTTTGCTGTAGCCTGCACTATCTAAAAACTGAATATGGATAGAGAAAACTAAAATACATCGAATGCAATCAAACTCAGCAACAACATTATCTTCAATTCAGAGTGCTGTATCATATGTAATGGTACAGCAATTAATATACAGCATGACTATACAGAGGTTAAGATGTATGTTTTCTTTGCAAGTCAGATAAGTTCACTTTCTTAAACTTAAAAATAAGCAGTACATCTTTTAAAAAAAATCTTCTAACACTATAGGGCAGCTGTTAAATAAACAGAGCTATAGAGGGTTGCTTGAACAATCCTTGAAGGCAGAACTGATGCTTTGAGGATCTGGGAAGAATTTGTTTCAGCTAACATTTAGTACATTCCTCATTATATTAAAATGCAATAATGTGTTTTAAATGCTATTATTCTGAGTCTAACACAAGATTAGATTATTTTATCACCTCTTGCTAAGTAATACCACTTTCAGTTACACCAGATTAATAAATGTCAGTTACAAAATACCTTTACCCTTTTTCAATAGCAAGATAAGGACATACAGTTTGTTTCATTTGGGCAAATTTTCTATAAATTGCATGTCTTCTATGTTTCACGAAATGCATGCTACAAGATATTGGTTATATTTGACCTTTACTTAATACACATTATATAGAACTTTGATTAGAGAAAACAGCATTTTTATTTCCCTTATTAAAGTATCTTACTATTGAATATTAACATTTCCTTTTATTCCAGCTCAGTTTGTAATCTAATAATGGCTAATTGTTATGTGCTAAACACTAGTTACTCTTTTATGCTTTATTAATAGAGCAGCGTATTAAAGTAGCATTATCTTAAGCGAATCTATAGGCATTTATTTCTTAGAATAAGTTATTTTTCTTTGTTTGTTTTATTTTTTAAAGTTACTTCTTGGGAAAGTAAGGCTTTTGCCATATACAGTACTAGTTTGCATGTATTCATTTAAATACTAAAAGCTGTAGTACTGCTCGATCCATATCTGACTGCTAGGTTTCAATTGACAGCTGAGGATTTGTGACTGGACCATGAATCAAAACGGCAGGCATTTATACCCCAGTGCCAGTGAGGATACATTGGGAATTACTTGGCAAAGGTAACATTTTAATTATTTCCACCCCTACACCACCTCTAAAAAGTTGCATTGAGCTACAGTATCTGTTTTGGAGGGCCTCCAGGGGAATATGTGACAGCATTTGATCAAAACACGTGTGTTAACATTTCTCCCATACACATTCAGGTTATCTTTAGTGTAAGGTGAATTTAGAAACTACCTTAATTAAGAATCTGGAATGACAATGCTGTGCTGTCAAATGCAAAGGGTTTGTCAATTTAAGGGAATACTGATCTTAGGCTTTAAAAATGAAAATGTCGTTTGCAGAATTAAAGATCATATTTTGGGGGGCTTAGTGATTAACACAAAGAAAATGGTGCTGTTAGAGATATAGATGAGTATAACAATAAATGTTTGAGGTGGTGGTGGTTTTGGACAACAAGTAACCATATTATTCACAGAGACTTTTCTGACTAATCAGCTGGTGTAGATTTAGGTCACTAACATGTACATGAAGGTAAGATATAAAGCACTAAATAACAGAATAATTAAGAATGATTTACACAAAAGAGAGTTTCTTTTTGTATGAAAAAAAGTGAACACAATAAAACCCATAAACCTTTGGTACATTAATAAATTACACATTATTACCTTTTACATCTCTTGGTAGGTAATGAATTGTGGTAACTGTAGAGGTGTGTGTTTCTAAATGGGTGTGTAAACAAATCAGCATAATTGTGATACATCAGTTTTTCATCTCTTTCATGTGCGGGATTATCTGCAACACTTAACACTTAATGGGGGTTGTACATGTAAAGCCTGTGGATTGGTAGCCTGTCAGATGAAGTATTAGCTACTCACTCTTGAAAAAATTTCAAATGCTTCTTGGACATTTGTGTATACATGAAAGTACACATACTTCTGAATAGTTTGTATAAATATGTGTGTGAGTGTGTATATGCATTATCTACAAAATGCCATTCGATGCACTGTATTGTACTAGGGATTGCTAGAAGGTTTGGTGTTTTTGAGTATCAACTTGGAAGGGTAATTATGGAATTTGAAAATTGGTGCTGTTTACAAATCTGAAGCTTAAATGCCTTGAATATTTTTGCTTTACTTTTCCTTTTTGCATTTTTTTCTGAAACAATATTTAAAATCTGGAAGAACTGTGGTGGAAAAGCAAGGTGTTGTAATTTCTTCCCTTATAGATTAAATGGCACAGTGGAAAATTAGCTAATGGATTCACCTCATCTCGTCAAAGGCTGTGATTCACATTATAAATCCCCATCATGCAGAAATTGCCACAGTTTTCAATGTACTGCCAAGAGTGAATGCAAACTGAGCTAGTACAGCACAGAGGGGGTGATTTATTCTCCCACTACAATGGGTGTTGCTTTCACAGGGCATTGACAGGAGTTAGAAAGTTATATCACAACTGCCTATCTAGGAATATCCTTGAATAGTTTTAATCAGTCATCCCTCGAGCCCCCTTTAAAGCAATGCAGTTTATACCAGCTGAACCACTGTCCCAGTGTTTGCTGAATTATTTTTTTCAGTACCCATCACACAACACCCTTGGGCATAAATTATGAAAAGAAAGGAAAGAGGAGGAAAAGATTTCTAGGTGATCACCAAGGGAACTTTGGTGAAGAATACAAGCATGGTCCATGATCCACTCACCTTTACAGACAAAACTGCTTTGCAGGTCACTTCCAGAGTGCTGCCCGCCACTTTGACCCTACCAAGATACAAAAGTGCTGCAAGATGAGCTTGGACACAAATTCTGCCATGGGCATCTCTTTACAGCCCTAGGCTACACTTACTTGGCCTTGAATTAAGGGCAGCCTTGGAGGACAAAGAACCAAACTGTTAGTTCTCCCTAAGTAGATGGCTTTTAGGATTTGGGCTGTGGAATACAACATTCCTCAGATCCCATGTAGGTGAGGATCTAAGAAGAGAAATTATACCTGTGCAGGCTAAGGAGCAGTGAGCCTTTCTAACACTAAAACTAACATTAAAAATAAAGAACATACTGCAAAAGGAATTGTTGCTTATTGGCAAAGAAATATATTCTAGTCCAGATAGTCAAATTCCCCCCCTCAAATGGTTTGATAAATGTTTGATTGTGTGATTTCCTTAAATCTGCAGTGCTCATTTTGATGGTACTCTATCTGACCTTTTACAGCAGGTTTTTGTCATTATTTTAAGTATATTGATTTTTTAGAAATATCATTTACCTCAAGAAGGTAAAAAAATTGGCAGTGCCTCAACATTAGCTGTCCTGTCTCTACAGAAATCAGGTAGCAGAGGTGGCCAAGCTGAAAGCTTTGTCATGGAGCATTGCTGATGAACCACACCTTGGAAACTTGGGTAGAGTGAATGATGATAAAAAGTCTGTTATTTCTGTGTTCTTTGTCTTATTAGTAGCTGTCTGTCTTACCTGATAGTAGGTATGATGCATAGATTTCAAAATATGACACATAGATTTCAAAATGTATTTTCTGGGTTTTTCTTTTTGTATGAAATTATGTATCTGTTTGCATTTAAAGTCCCAGATATAAGACAGTAGTGATCCATATGCAAAAGACTGAACTTTGCAAAAAAAAGAGAATACAAGTAATACAAAACAATAACAAAAACAAAACCCACAAAACTTTAGTTCATTGGTGCACCATTTTCTTCAAAACCAAAGACTTGCAAGGAATAGTGATAATAAAAACTAGATTAATACTTGCTTAGCTGAAATAAACATTCTAGTATCTTTAAAGGAAATACTTTTATAAAATATCCAGTGACCATCCTAACAAAAAAAAAGGGAAAACCCCCCAGTTATTTGGTAAGGTATTTTGAAGTAGTAATCTTTATTTGGCTCCTAATACCCTAACCATCTACAATTTTTTGTTGTTGTTGTTGCTTGCTTACAGCATTTATGGTATATATTTTATTATGCCTGCTGAACTTTGAACAACATTTAAGCACATTAATAGAATAAAGTTCTCAAGTACTTTTAAGATAATTTAGGTCAATTTTTTGGTGTAAAAATTAAGAGGATACTCTTAAACCCCCTCAAACCTTGTTTTTTCATAACCCTTCTTTTTTCATAACCACAGTTCTGTGATAATAACTGTTTTCCTAGAGACAGAAGGTGAAGGGAAGCTGTGAAAATCTGTGAAGCTCAATTAGGAAAATACAGTCTCAGTTGCTACGTGTGAGCAAGAGCATATGCAACAACTAAACTTAAGACATGAGTGAGAGTGAGAAAAAGTGTGTGTGTAAGCCTGATAACATGAGCCTGAGCCTGAATCTTAGCCACTCATTGTGCCATTGATATTCCAGTGGGACCACTCATAAAAGCCAGCATGATGGGTGTCTTTTAAAGCATGTTGAGTATTTGCAAGTTTTTCACAGACTGTAAGCAAATTTTAATTGCCAAAGTGTACATTTTAACTCAGCTATTGGCAAATACAATTTTATTCCCAAGTATTGTTATTTATATTCATTTTTTTAACAATCTTTCTGTGTAGCTTTATGGGTTAACTGTTACTTTAACATTACATTTACACTACCCAGGCAAATGCACTAGGTTAGCATTTCCTGCTTTCAGTCTGTTATCTTGACACATAAGCAGAGTAGAACAGCTGGCTTGTTCCTGGAGATGCTGGGGGGGCTCTGTTCTCAAAGTGCGGAATTTCCTTCTCAGCTCTAGCTGTAGGGGTGTTCAGCTTTCCAAGCATCAACCCCCCCCCCCCCCCCCCCCCCCTCGGTTTTTGTTAATAAATCGGATAAGGCAATCAAATGGGATAATCTCTGATTTGTGAAAGAAGTAGAGGAATCGAGAATGGGTGCCAATTGCTTTTGTAGCATGGTACCTTGTGTGTGTTTGGTATTGAGGAAACACACAGCTAAAGTAACACAGCAACATTGCTGTGGCAAGCACATTTTGGCAAACACAGACACCTGTTAGAACAATGTTTCATACCCTCTACACCCCAGTCATTGTCTGTCGTCATCCCCCCCCCCCCCCCCCCCCCCCCCCCCCCCGCCCGCCTTTG
>NW_010972590.1:1342567-1351976 GCF_000737465.1 Haliaeetus leucocephalus
CTGCACCCCCCCCCCCCCCCCGCCCCAATGCCCTTGGGCAATGTTTTGGAATAGAAGTATCAATTCCTTACAATTTAAGAACAAAAATGCTGAAGTATCATGACTGTAAAAGTATTCGTACAAAGAAAGCCTAATGATTTCTGGTCTTTGTCGATTTAAATTGCTAACTCTAATAGTTTTGCCCAAGTCCGTAATGCAGAAAGATGTACAGAACATTATGTTTCCTCCCCATCTAGGCAAACATCTTCAGAACACTTCCTAAGAAATTAATTGTATTCAAGCCAGACTTGCATGCTGCCATCCCACAGGAAATGGGTCAGCAATCCATTAAGATGCCATTAGATAATCTAATTTGGACCTTAATCTCTAAATTAACCATGCTCCATACTTGAAGCGTACTTGAGAGAACGAAAAAAAGTTTATGTTTGAATCGATAGGGGAGCCGAAGCGTGAAGAAGGCTGTTTGTTTTTTCTGTAGCTGTGGTCACGTCTCAAGCCGTCTGGTAACCACGAGAAACCAGACATGATGTAATTCCAGATTGAACTTGAACTTCAGGGGCTTAGAATGGGGGAACAATGGACCATAGGAATCAATAATGTCCGTTTTCCACATGATTATGTTTGGAGCTTTAAGTTAACCTTTATGGGAGAAGCAGCAAGAACTGCAGTGTAACCAAAATGAATGAGATGATCCAGAAGCAAGATGTTAAAGTAAAGAAAACAACTTCAGTAATATTTTCTGAGCAGCACTGCAGATTCCAGCAGGATTAGAAAAGTTCCCGCTCCACAGTGAACTGGTTGCCTGTTCTGAGCACTCTTTGTTCACTTAGGTAGGACAAATTTAATCTTATGTTTCCTGTCAGATGATTTTTGGCAGCACTGCTGGGGAAGGAGGAGCATATTATAGAGAATTCCCAAGTGTAAACTGTATCTTTAACCCCTTGGTTACTCCAGTTTTCTACTTCTTGATCATCTTACCTCCAATTGTTTCTTTTGAAGTAGTAAAACTACACTGTTGGTTTTATTTTTTTTTTGTGCAGTTAAGATTATCTGCATTATTATTTAGTCATGCTAACTTGATCAATAAACTTCTAGTTATGTTTTTTAAAAGTGCTAAGGTAAAAAATCTAACAGATGAAAACTGGAAATGGTAATATTTGGGGAAAAAGCAGTGTAGATGTGGAAAGTGGAGAGTCAGTTTTTCATAGGTGACCCAATGGTCTCTGGTAACCCAAGCCCATGTTCTCCAGAATTTGGCTGTATGGGAGGCAGCCCTCCACTTGGTCATAGCCCCCTCTGTGCACATGCATGTTTGCAAACCTCCTTTACCCCTGTCCCTGCAGCAGACATTCATGCATGCGTGGTCCACAGCACAGCATGGACATGCACCATTTGTCTGGGCCCTTCCTCTGCTGTGGCTTTTCTTTGTTAGTGATGGGCTCCATGGCCTCTTCCTGATCTTTCCTTACCTTTTTTTCTTACACTGTTACAAAAAGGGGTCTGCAGGGAATAAAATAAGTATCCTTAAAACTGAATTGCCTTTTCCCTTCTCTGGGCATGGATCAGTAAGTCTTCATCTCCTCCATGTGCTAGATGGTTGATATGTGTCCACTAAACTACAAAGGGTGTCCTAAATTAAGCTGAGATATACTTAATGTGTCTCTTGAAATAAATGCTTACCTCGGAGGTGAGATTTGGCAGCTGTTTAACTACATATACCAGTTTAGAATGGTAACAGAAGTACCACATTAACTAGATGCTGGAGGGGTGGTTATTCTTTTGGCAGAAGTGCACAAGTGGAAATTTAGCCAGGGCACTGAGGTTAGCACAATTGTGTTTCCAAAGTTCATATGATCTTAAATTCTTGAAATGGTAAAGTTCCCCATACTTGTGTGGGCAAGCACTTGCTTAGTGAAGAGATAGACAAACCTTGCTTGGTGACTTGCTAGTGTTGCTTCTCTTGACATCAAAGGCTTTTCTACCTTTTCTGTCCAAAGACTGACCTGGCATGATCTGATCTACCTTGTCCAATCTAGTGTGTTCATGCACAGGGTCGTAAAGCTGCAAGAAGGAAATACTGTATAGGTGTACTTTCCAAATGGTGAAATACTCTTACAGAGTTCTGAAGCTGTAATAGAAAGAAGGTAGTAACTGGTGGAAAATAAGAATCTTAAAATCCTTCAGATTTACTCAGGTCTGATTGGATTTATTTTTTATTGCATTTAGTTAATTGCTTAACATTATTATACTCTATGTTATTATAACTTCCATAGCGGACTGTATAGAGATATAATGTTAGTACTGCTTGTGGTCCATTCCAGTAATATTTTAATCAGAGGTTCTTGAAACAGCAATTATTATCTTTAAGAGGAAATCGTGGCAGAAATCTTGATTGGATTAACATGTGAAAACTGTAATGGAAACTGTAATGGAGAATGTTAACCCTGTAGGATGCTTGTAGAATTTTCCTCTGCTATTTTATTACATCTGAACAGATAAATACATTATACTTGCTGTGGATAGAGAAGGAGCTCATGACTGTATAACACACCTGATAGTCTAGTTATGGTGAGGGAAAACTGTTTCTGGAGTGAAATTACTTAGAGGTATAATGCTTCAGGAAGATGGTCCTGCAAACCATACTCTCTCAGAAAGGCTACTAGTCTGAACCTCACAGCAGTATCTGATAGTGCTTCCCATGTATTTTTCTTCAAAACTTAGCCTAGAGCAGTTTTTTGGAGGTCTCACTTCATATTCCAAGTGACAGGCATTTATATTGTAACCTCTGTCAGTGCAGTCCTCATGGATTTCTTCAGGTGTGGTGAGCTGGAGGGTGGGGTAGACTTGCCTTATTCCACTCACACATACAAAGCTTTTTTATCTGAAGGAGAAGCTGTGTGGGCAGAAGGACATCTCATTAACTTCTGCAAGGACAACCAGCTTGCCTGTGTCCTGGGCAATGGAAAGTGTTTTGGCTTCCTCCGTGTTGAGGGACGTAGTGAACAGAGACAGCATTGCCTCTGCTTTTGTGAAACTGTGGGCAGAAAGTCTACCTGGGACTTAGGCAAACTGCTGGATAGTGTGGTGAAGGGAAAGGTGTTTTCCCCTTTCCTGCTGTTGCCAGCCGTGTGGGCCCCCAGGTGGAGTTGGCTTGCAGGCAGCAGAAACTGGCGCTTCTGCTAGGATGCTCTGCAGAGAAACCGTAGATGGTTTCTATGGCAGAAGCTAAACTCATTGATGCTCACAGATGTCTCTTCAGAGCAGGTTTGAGAAAGCTGACAGGGGACCTTGCTCTTCTGGGCTGTCAGTCTGGCTTGGCTGCACGTAGGAGCACTGGGGAGCTACAAAGCAGAGTGTGGCTCATATGGTAGTTGAAAGTTCAATTAAATTTACCATAAATGTAATGGGGTATGTGGGAATGTTGGATAGACAGCCATACATATGCAGCTTAGCAGATCCTGCATTATTTTCTTGGTTACTCTTTGTATCATATCTGTTCTCAGAGTTCTGTGCTGTGATTAGTGCTATTCACCTCCGTAACTTTTATTCAGGTTTCCTCTTTTGTCTGCAGTAAACACTTGGCAGTGGTATCAGGACTGGGGTGGCCCGAGATAGAGCTGTGTCAAACTGCAGGATGATAAGGCTAATTCTAAAGCACAACAGGAGCTCGTCAAGCCTTGAAGACCATGGCCTAGGAAGCGCTAGCAAACAGAGGGGATGGCCTGTCCTTCCTGGCTGCCAGAGGGGCCAGCTGCTGCCCGGTGGCTGCACGTAGATCAGGGACTTTGGCCCGTGTCGGAGCGACGGCCGTTCCAGCCACCGCGTGCAGACGGTGTGTGGCTGTCCGGGCGCCGACCTTGCCCGCACCACTGTCCCCGGCAGGCGGCGGGAGGCTCTGCGTGAGCAGCGCGAGAGGCTTCCGACACGCCTGTGGGACCTGCACGGTGTTAACGCGGGAGATTTATTACTCCCTGAGGATTCATAAGCAGCACTGACGAATTTCTTGCAATCCACATTTTTGTCGTGGTCGTAATATAAGGTGGGAGGCTTGAAAGGTTTAAATGAGCACCTGTGTTATATTTGTGGGTCACACAGCAACAACAATCCTATTGGTCACTTGCTACAACTTATTTCCGTTAAGCACCTTCCACAAAATCAAAGATCTCTGTCTCCTATATGAAGTAGAGAAGAAAGCTGCTGCCAATAGTAATTTTTTCTTTATCAGCATTGACCGCTTTCTTTCACCCGCTGTAGTCATGGGAAGGCTGTCAATTTTAAAACAAAGAAAAAAGTCACACATATATATATATGTATCCGACCACTGAAGTGCACTGTAAATCTTCAGAAAGATAACCTGGAAGCTGTGTATTTAGCCTTTGCAACAGAAATTGTTTAAATGCCATGTTGGCCTCACACAAAATATACATTCTTTTAGTTAGTGTTCTATTTTGTTCAAAGTTGCTAAACACTGTAAATCCTGTGTAACAGGACAGCAAAGAACTGTGCATTGTAAAACATGTATTCAGACAGATCCTGAGCAAAGAAATCTGCTTGGGTTTTTTTATTTTTATTTTTTATTAGTAGTTCCTATTTTTACAAACCTGTGTGCTTTGAAACAATTTGCATTGTGTCTGTTATTTCAGAATTTACTTCTTAACATCACTGATATCTGAAGAGGAAGTTAAACATGTTAAAACAAATTATGAAGGAATATGAAGAATATGTTGAAACAATTAAACCTCTTAAATGAGGTTCTGGTATTGAATTTTTTTTTTTTTGAAACATAATCTTTTCATCAGATCATATTGGACAAATCTTTCATGCATAACTGGGTTTAAGTCTTCGTGGATATTCCAAGATTTGTGGTGTAACTGTGATTCTTGAATTTCAAAAGGGGTTATTTCTCCAACAACAGATTTTTTTTTTATTTGTAATAATCAATAGAATTAAAAAAAAGAAAGGAAAAATCTTTAATTAAATATATTAGCTGATCTTAGATTTTGAAGATATAGCAAGATTTTTTTAATTTCTGAGGAGGTTAAAACCCCCAGATTTTCAGGTGACCTTCAAGAATACACTTCATTGGAAAAACCCCAAAACTTATTGAATAATATTTGTACTTCAGGCATTTAAAATACATTGGCATGTTCATATTTCATATATTTCCTTGAGGAAAAAAACTAGTCCTGCTGCCTTCAGGATTGAGACAAGCAGGTTAGCAATTTTTTCCACTTTTTTTGTGTGTAATACAGACCACCTGAAATTAATTGTTAGCAATCAAAATAGTAAATTAACAGGTTTAGAGAGGTAAAGAGTTTCAAACAGGAGTAAATAACAGAAGCTGTTTGTATTATTTTTAAGATAGAAGCTCTAAGTAACATGTCCCCTGGACTTCACAAAATAAGTTGACCTCCTTCTTTAATGTTCATACAACAGCAACTGAAAGGATCACATAAATCTGCCAAGTGAAATGTAGTTGTTTCATGCACATTTAATATAGATAAAAAAGGTCTGTTTTATTCTTTACACTGGATGCCACAGAAGTGCATCTGCACATCTAGGGAGAGAACAGTGCGGAGGGGTGACCAAAGGCAGAGGAGGAAGAAAACTTCCCGCAGCCATCCTCCGCAAAACATATGTTGGAGGTTTTAGTCTTCAGATGTTTTATCATGAAGCTTATCAGTCTAATCCCAATGCGTACTCCCAAGTAAGCTGTTGTGTTTGTGGAAGCACCAAGTAAAGGAAAACTCAGTACAATGAAACGCAGAGGAGGCATGTGGTTGCACACTGTGTGTCCAGTTCTGGTGCTAGTTGTTTGGCAATGATTGCTGACATAAAGACGCTGGTTTTCTTCTGAATAAATTTGGCGAGACTTTCTCTGAAGTCCATTATTTCTGGGTTGCAGAAGCACATCTAAGGAAAAGGCTGCTTGGGTTCTGCTCTGGGTACAGAATAGAGGCAGCTGAGGTCTTTCTTTGAGTATCCATCTTGCAAATACTGTTCAGTATGGTGCCTACTACTAGTTGGTGCCTGGTAAACATGTGAATGCCACTGGGACTTAAGCTCCTCAGTGACAGAGTGCTTTTGAAAGGATGACTTACATTCCAAAGTCATTGAATTGCCTTTGAAAATATTTTCTTTCTCGGACGTTTTGTTGAAAAATTTATGGTACTCGCTGCTACACTTGACTCACGGCTACCCTTGGCTGCAAGTGTTTACATGATTGGACCCTGTGTTATCCAGTGTTATCCTTAGGCACCTTTTGGGAAAAGTCTGTAAAGAAAGCAGGTTTTTTGAATATTAAAGGTCGCCTGTTTCTCATGGGGACCCATGCACCTCAGAGGCAGATCTTGGGACTGAGAGAAGATAAACTGTTGGGTTGTAAGAGGGTAGGAAATCACACAGGAAGCTTAAACTTTATATTGTGTTCTTGAAAAGAGCAAACCTATATACTGTAGTGTATTTCAGTAGCTCTTACATAACATCCGTGGTATCATATAGTGTAACTTGTATGCTTGTATAGTTTAGTTGTGTCTGCTCTATATATTTGCGTCTGAAATTTTTGGGGGCTTTCATAAACAAACAGGCCACATAGTGTAAGACAGCAGTAATACTACTTGCAACTGAGGTCAACGCAATTATTTTTCTTTCAAATAAGTCATATTTTCACAAAGAAAACTGTGAAGTAGAATCTCAAGTCATATTCACAAATTTGGTTTCTGATTTTATCTTAATTAGTGCTATTAATAATGAATATTGTCCTAACCCTGATTCAAATTCATTGTGTTCTAAGTTTTTACAACATGTTTAATTTATGTTTTGTTTTTTCTCTCTCTTTCTCTTTCTCCTTATCTCTTTCCCCTTTTCAACAGTCCTGGTACCTGGGCTAGCTTGGTTCCTTTTCCAGTATCAAACAGGTCACCGATCCTGCCGACAAATGTCCCAAATTATGGTTTGAACATAATTGGAGAGCCTTTCCTTCAAGCAGAAACAAGCAACTGAGGGAAAAAAAAAAAAACAAAAGCAAAATTAAAAAAAGAAAAAAAGAAAGGAAGACAGGATGAGAAAAGAAACTGAAGAAAGAAGAAAAGATAGACCAGCAATTGCAGCTCTTACAATCACTAATTCCCTTATGGTTGAAACTGAAGTGACATACAAAGGGTCGATGATATTTCACTGATGGGTAGAATGCAGCCCCTGCTAAGTAGCCTTTGTTATATGAAGTCCGCTGGGAAATAGATGTTCTGTCTCTGACAATATATTTTAACTGACTTTCTAGATGCCTTAATATTTGCATGATAAGCTAGTTTTATTGGTTTAGTATTCTTGTTGTTTACGCATGGGATCACTATTCCTGGTTATCTCACAAAACAAAGGCTAGGCAGCAGCAACAGAGCTGCAGGAGGACAAGGGCCGTGAGTCAGCCATTTTCTCAACACTCTGATTTCTAAATGTGTTAAAAATAAGCTCTGTAGCCTTTAGTTATCAGTATGGATTTATTAAACTTTGGCCCTTAATTCAGCCTTTTCTATTCTAGTGTGTTATGCAGTTTGAAATTTTCAATCAGTATGAACACACAGGCTCTATGGAAGAAATGCCTCTATGTAGGTAAAAGTGTTATCTCCTCATGCAACAGTAAAAAAGAAAAGGAAAAAAGTGAACATTTTCCCCTTTAAAGAAACACTTACAGAGGCAAGTGCAATTTAAAAATCATATCTAAGGGGTCATCACTATAAGTCCTTCAGCCCTTGGACTCTAAATTGAGGGGATTAAAAATAGAAATAAAAATTACTTTGAACATACTTATTTTTCCCCTCAGTTTTTGAGGGCATTAAAAGGCATTAAATCAAGACAAATCATGTCCTTGAGAAAAAGAAATCAATGGAAACACAGCACTTATGTTGGTTTAGCTGCTGCCTCCACAGAGGGGTAGGATTTATTTATTTAAAGTTACTGGTTGCATCAAGAACCCATAGGGTTTATATATTTCTGTAAAATCTGCATCATAGAGACAAAGAGATAGGCAAATCCATGTCACAAGGGCACAGCTTACCGTTTACAAACTGGTAATACCAGGATGGGGATATGTTATATTTAAATAATGCACTCTTAATGTAAGTCTAATTACAGGGTGCTGAAAACTTGCATGGTGCTTTCAGAAGTTAGCCTTGTTCAACAATTTTCACATATTGACAGAAATATAATGTGCATGGGCAGACATTTTGCCTCTATGTCTCTTTAAAAAAAAAATTTAAAATACTCTTTCCAGTAATCCTAATTTGCACGAAGATATAATGTCCACATTACGTGCCTTGCCTTGAAATCTAAAAAATAGAAAAAAAACAAAAAAAAAAAACCACAAAAAAAATGGACATCACTACACTTGTTTTGCTGCATTTATTATCATTTTAAATCTTTACCATTTTTATGACAAAATATTTTCTACTCCAGATGGGAAAAAAAGTGTGACATCATGGATTTTTTAGACAGTTATACCTTTATCTCACATTTATAAAGCATATCATGGCTGTGTATAGTTGCCGCTTAAAAATTGTAATCGACCAGCAATATTTTCAGTATTTTGGTGTTTTTTCTATTAAGCTTTCATGTTTTTCATCTTCCAATTAATATTGGGGGGAGGGGATACAAATTTATACGAATTATGCAATACCAAGTTTTGCCTATGTAGGTAGTGCTTTTAGCTGTATTGGTTATTATAGTTAAGTACACAGATTTAAAAAAAAAAAAAAAAAAAAGAATAATGTATGCTTTTTTTGTTTGTTTTAATTGACCAAAGTGGGTACTGCTATTTTTGCAGTGTGATGAGGTCCTTTTCTGTACTGAGAGGTGGACAGGGGATTTTTTTTTATACATACATATATATATATTCTGGGGTGGGTGGGGAGGATTTTTAACACTTTACAGTGTAGCTGTGAAGCAGTGCACCCTTAGCCAGGCAAGGGCTGCAAAGCGACTGTTCTGCCTACTGTGACAAACTTTCAAATCGGTTCCCTCTTTTTAACTTCCCACCTGGGGTGCAAGCTGAAATCATTTCTGGATTTAAAAAATAAATAATGAATTCTGTTGGAGGCAGACTTGACTTGAGGAAATTGTTTTACTTTAAGGTTTTTTTTCTTGAGAAGAGAAAGAGAGAGAGAGACAGACAGACAGACAGAGAGAGAAAGAGGTCAAGACCCACAGTGAGATGAAGCCTTTTCCATTCTGGCAAAGATACTGCATCCTAAAGTGTTCACGTTAGAAAATGTTTTTAGCTCAGAATGACAAAGACGCTTGCTTTGTCTAAGAAATGCACGTACAGGGCCAAAATGTCTTTGCTGGCATAATTCCACTGACTCCAGAGTTGCTCCTGCAGGGAATTTGTCTCCCTTAGTCCGCTTGACTGGTAAAT
>NW_010972590.1:1352142-1385937 GCF_000737465.1 Haliaeetus leucocephalus
AATTTGTTAACTCACAGCATCTGAATTACAATTTTCAGCCTGCTCGGGCTGTGTCAGAGGTTTGCAATATCTTCTCATACAGCAGGTCAGAGGGATAACTCTGGGCCATAGTGAGGAAGGAGTTTGTTAATGCATGGAATTACACTGTGATGTAAATAAAAGCATACTTCCAGTAAAATCACATTTTGCAGATCAGTAGTGGGCCTGTTGCTGGAGACCTTTTATGCACCAGGGATGTTTGTGATGTATGGCTCAACACAGGGTGAATTTTTCTGAAAAGCACATCCTTTTATTAGGGTGCAGGCAGAGGGGAGTATGGACTTGTGGATATGGGATAGCCTGGTGGGAAGATTCATCCCTTTGCATTCTGGAGGTTTTCCTACCCTGGAGCAGCCCCGGAGGTGCAGCTCCAGTAACAGCTGCCCCACTGAGTGCTGGGCAGTGGCACACCAAAGTCAGTCCCTTCT
Organism: Haliaeetus leucocephalus; assembly: GCF_000737465.1. Classification (NCBI taxonomy): domain Eukaryota; kingdom Metazoa; phylum Chordata; class Aves; order Accipitriformes; family Accipitridae; genus Haliaeetus; species Haliaeetus leucocephalus. Next base: position 1,352,610 of record NW_010972590.1, read on the forward strand.
GGCTCTGGCCAGCACGTGGTGGCTAAGGAGCCATGCTGGTGGTGCATCCCTCCATCTCCAGCAGGAGATGCGTGTGTAGGCAGGGCCTGAATGGCTACAGAGACAGGGCCTGTAGAAAGGCAAATCCTTGAGATTTATCTATAGCTAAACCGAAAAAAAGAACCCCCCCCCCCCCCAAAAAAAAAGTTAAGACACCGAAAGAAAATTAAAATCAACTTTGTGTTGCTCTTTTCCTGAGCCATGTAGTAAGTGAATACATTCACTAAGCACATGGCTGTTCATATTACCAAAATGTACTAGACCCACCCAGAGTACACCTCAGGCTCTGGCCTGGTAAAACAAAGTAAGTAGGTATTGTCCTTTCTGCATGCCACTGATACTGAGCAGTTCAGGAGCACAGGGGTTTGCTGGGGGGCTATCCGTGATTAGTGCCATTAGCAAGGTGTCCCCCTTAAGCTTCTAGTAGCACACCAGGATGAAACTGAAACAAGTTCAGGCTTCAAAGTGCAATAGTCAAAATGATGATTGCCCTTGTGGGAAGATGGATGCCCTTAATAGAGCTTTTTTGTTATCTCTGACCTCCTGTATGAAAAAAATTGAGCTTACTGATGCAATATTTTAGAAAGCAAACCCCTTCCTTCCATGTGAATGAATTGGGTGGTTAAGCAACTGTGGGTTTTTTCCACCTGGCTCTCTAATAGAAAAGCCTGTTTGGAAGAAAATGAACTTTTCATTTATTGTTGGTTTGGTTTTGGTGGGGTTTTTTGTTGTTGGTGGTTTTTGGTTTTGTTTTTTAAGCTCAGCAGTCAAAAGATAAGATTGAGAACTCAAATCCAGTCTCTGGCCTCCTCCTTCACCAGGAAGTGTATTCTGACTAAATCAAGCCACCCCGTTCTATGTGCACTGTTCTGCCTTTATTAAGTTGCTTTGCAGCCCCGGCCTTATGGCTGTGCCACTGAAGTGTGTTTCCCCTGGAGTGACATGAACGTTTGAGGCTTGACTAAGAAGAAAAAAAAGGCAGTGAAGGAGACTGTACATAAAGACATGGCAAAAATATTAATTATAGCAATATAGTTGTGGGGTGATGTTCCGGTGGGCAGCTCCATTGAAAATATGTGAATGAATTTGTGAAGCTGCAAGTAGCGAGAAGAAAGGAGGATCTTCTGAATGAACCGCCTACCTTGTAGACAGTAATTTGTACACTGTATAGTTTTGTTAAGATTTTTTTTTTTTAATTAAAATACCCTTGTTTGTAAAGCTAACTTTTTAACAATTATAATGGAAATGCATGTCATTTCCATTTTTAAAGTAAACAAGAATATTCCTTGTTTGGAAACTGGACTTGAGTTAAAACTCTCCAGTTTCTTAATTTATGTATTAAAAAAAAATCGTCCATGTTAGGAGTTATTTCGCAGATTCCTGTGCTTGAAAAGCATAGGTTACTAATCCTTTAAAAATGTAAATGGAGAAAAGTTATATTTTATGAAGGTTATTTTGTTGTATTTAGTATTGGAAAAGTTGGTTTTCAGAGCATTTCAAAATGTTGGAAGCACCACTGTCTTTTTATTAGTATATATGGCCTTTAGCAAAAGTTTTTGTGATTGTTACATGATGGTATTTAAGATTAGGTTCACAGAGCAATTCAGGATAGGCAGAGAACTAAAACAGTACTTATGTCTCACATAGCTGTGTCCTCAGGGAGCAGAATTTCGGATTTGCAACTTGTAGCTTCATAAGGACTTAATGAAAGAGATTGCACAAGGACACACTCAACTGTGACACCGGAGTGTGTTCTGTACCTAAATCTAAATTATATTTACTGTGTGAGATTATGAAGGCTGCAGAAAGTTATCCCATATTCAGTGTACAGTATTCACTTTTAATGAAACAACTCTCTAATGTTGCTGGCAGTAAGGCCCCAGGCATGACATCCAATATATTTTACATGATCCTGTCAAGGTCTTTTGTTAACATTAACCAGCTGCATGCTCCTGGACTTTTTTATTGGGTTTCTATAGAAAACTTAAAAAAAAAAAAGAGAGAGAGAGAGTAAAATCATATGCAGGCTAATCAAGTTAAACAGGAAAAGCTCAAAGTTGAATGTTCCACTCCATGCTGAAGGAGCTGAAAACTGCCTCCTTCTTATTTGCACTTTCTGCTAGTTCCCCAGTTTTTTCTAATTCCTCAAAATTGTGTGGGTGTGGTGGAGCACTGCAGTTGGAGGATAACACGGACCACTGATTTTGCCCTTTAACCCTGCACAATGACCTTTGCATCAGCCAAACTTATTGCCATGACAACTCTTTGTACTGTTTCCATGCCACAGCTCTGTTGGTCACATTGTTAATAGTAAAGGGGACAAGTTGGAGACGGTCAATTTTTACATTTTTTGTTGCAATTTTTTCTTCAATGGTTGTAAGTAGTTTGTTTTGTTTTTGTTTTTGTTTTTTTTTAATGATAAAAGGGTTCACTAGTTATTACTCTTTAGAAATATCTGTGTGTTGCAATTCAAATGTATGTTGAATTTGTGAAAAGGGCTTCAGTGCCACTAGCATCATAAGATCCCAGAATAAGCCTTTGATACTTTTATTGCATGATACGGTAACAGTAAAACAAAAGGTGGCCTAAATAAATGGAGAGCAGTGTGAGCTAGTGACACTAAAGCCAGTCTTTGTATTACTGTATTTTTGACAGAATAGTTTTGAAAACTGTGCTACAGGGACTGATGTGGCAAATGTATCTCTATATGCAGAAGGAGGTTTTTTTAAGAAGTATGGCTTATTATGCATTCTTCATTGAGGGCATTGAAGTTGCATGGACTGATCAAAGTTGATGCAAAATGAGAAAGAAACAAAAACCAGCAAAATGTTTACCAAAAAACTCAAACAAATGAGCAGTGCCTGTTCAATTTCACAGTCTCTGTTGAGTTCAGTTGTAAATATGTTTCAGATAACATTTTCTTCTTCTTCTTCAAAAAAAATCTCTACAACATTGTAGAATGTGAGGGGTTCCTCAATCCCAGGCATAGGCTTCTCAAGAGCTGCATTAGATTATGTCTTCATCAAGCTGTTTATTTGTGCTTGTATCATATAGAACTTTTAGTAAGCTGGGAAGAGGCACCCCATCTCAATGGTATTTCTCTGAGAACAACTTTTGTAGGGCTGTGTGTTTCTTTAGATACATTTAGTACAACTGTAGGTGACAAGTAGTCAGTTATTGCTTGCTAGCTACACACCAGGGTTGATCCATTTTAAAACTTTTGGCATTTTTCCCCATACTGTAGGCCATAAATCCTGAAGGTTACATTTTAATTAAAAAGGAGGTGCGTGCGCAGTCTTTGTGTAATGAACCTTCACTAGTAGAATGCATTACAGTACCGCTACTTAATTTTGGAATTAGGGCCCTCTGGCATCAGACCTGTTTTTAGCCTGAGTGTTAACAAAGGTTTTTATTGTGCCTGGTTGGAGAATAATAATGTTCTTTTTGGTACTTTTTTTTAGGTTACAAATGAACTCAACTGCCACAAGTTTTAAACTGGTGTAAATCAAGCTTGACTTAATGTGATTGTTACTGTTATATCCAGCCTATACTGCTAGCAGCTGCTCATACTGCAGTCAATTACTGGAAGCGGATATATTTCCTATGCAAAAACTGTTTAAACAATAAAAATGAGCTATGCTACAGACCCTGGTCTTATGTTTTCTTTTCTATCTCTAAGAGTCGTAATCAGTAATATCTTAGAAACTAACCTTAAACCATGTACCCTGATAGCACGGCACAATTTATGGAGTTCTGTGTATACTTAATTTAGATTTAATGGATTTGTTTGCATACATTTTGGCTTAGCGGTTAGACTGAAAAAGGAGGAGAACAGAAACAAAATGAGATATAATCAGATAATCAGCTCAATTTAAAAGTTTATATTTAGTTTTCATCATCATCTTTTACCAGCCCTAGTAATTATACAGGTGACCTGAACTGCTTCTCCTGTGATGTAAGATTGAGCATGATAGCAGAAGGGCAGGAGACCTCTGTTTTCTTTCATTGTTACCAACTTGTGACAGACAGTAAATCTTTGATTTCTTAACAGCCTTTATGATAACATTTTTATTAAATAAAGACAGCAAGATCCTATCTTGCCAAAATTCTTCCTGACTTCAGAAAGCTTTGTTTTGGGTCAAGGTCTTTGAACTCCACAAAAGAAGAATTATTTTTCTTAAGTGTGAGTTGGCTGTATATATGGATGTTTCATTCAGCTCATGTCACTGGAAATAAATTGTGTTCTTCTTATACCATTAGGAATCCACAAACCTGTAGCAACAGTCAGCAAGTAGCATGAATATGGTCAAGAGATGACTGACTGGATCACAGTGTAAAGGCTTAAACTGGATTATATAAAAACTCTCAAATTTTGCCCCACAATGAAGCTAAAAAAATCTCTTATCTACTTAGATAAAAATATTCTTCATGTTCTAGAGCAAAAGCTTTATCCAGTTTCAACCCTTAGTGTGAAAAATGCAAAATGGTGTGTTATTTTTTCCCACTGGTTTGTTTACACAAAGACCATTTGTTTATTAAATGGATTAATTTTTCTGTGAAAGGCCCTTTGTTGTATGTGTGTCTCTCCAAAACAAATTGTCAGGTACTAAAAAGTTAGGAAATTCTACCAATTTGTCTTACTAGAATTTTCTTGCATGCTGTCATTTGGACGTGATTTGAAAACTATATTAAGGACTTCAGGTTCCATGTCTAAAACTCCAAAACAGAAAACCTTCCTGCATAACCCAGAGGTGCTTAAATTCAGTCCTGCCTCCCTTTTCTGATAAGGAGATTCCGTACTTCTCCAGCCACCCTGCAGCCCCCTGCAAAGCAGCCCGCTGCTATATATAACCCACCAGAATCCTGCAGCAAGCTTTGTATGTGACTTTGATCCTCTACTCCATGCATGCCAGCTGCACAGTGGCACTGATGCCAATAGGTCAGGACAAAGCATGGCAGCTGCCTGCATTTATTCACACTGCCAATACCAGAGCCAGGGCTGCAATGCCATGGTCAAGATAGGCAATGTAGTGCCCAAGAACACCAAGATAAAAGGAGCAGGAAGGAGAGCATGCAAAGAAGACCATGACTTGCAATTTCATGGTGAAGGCATGCTGAGGGTGGGAAGCTCCTGCTTCAGGCTTTTCTGCCTTCCCATTTGCTAGATTTTTGAGAAGAAATGGACAAACAATCCATGGACTGGTATTTAATGTCTTTTTTTTTAACTCCAGTGTTATTTTTGTGTGTTTTCTCATGAGCTTAAAATTTATAATTGAAAAAGAACAGAAATCTTGTCACCAGATCCAAATACATGTGCAAAAAGCAAGGTAGGAAAGTTCAAAGCCACCTCACAATTTTTTGCTGCTTAAGTCATTAAATGAAGTTGTTATCTTTGCTGTGTGTGGGTTTCTTTTTGAGTCTTCTCATGTTTTTCTTTCTATTCCAATATTTTTCTTTCTATTCCACTTACTGACCTAAATTTGTATATTATAGCTGTTGCTCAGTCACCTTCTGGCTGTTTGGGTAAAGCTGAAACCAAATGTAGTCTTGGCTTCTTGCTTGTGAGCCTCGACCCAGGGGCATCTGTTTCCTTGGGGATGAAGGCAGTGAGTGCTAGGGGACCCTTGGGATTGTTTAGCTGCCAGAATCTGAGTCACGTCCATAAGCATCTGTGAACAGAAGAAGGTTATTGAATGCTCAGGATTGAACCAAATGTTGTCTGTACTTCACTGGAGGAACAAAAGGCTCATGGCTGCTATCCAGGTAACTCTCATGCCTCTTCTCACATCTCCACTTAAAAGAGCAGCAGCCTTAAGTCTTTCTGGTAAGGTAACTACAGGGTTGTTTTATAAATAGGGTATATATATCACCCTCAGGAATGGCAGAACCATGTCTACTGAGGCTTAACAATGGAGAGCAGTCTAAGGCAAACTGTTGGCATTGTTGGTCAAAATTTGACAGATGCAAGGAGGATCTAGCAAAGGGAACTTCATTAGAAGAGCTATCCTACTTCTGCCTCACAGCTACATCTTTAGAGCATCCACTGATGGTTTCTTTAAGGTCCTTACTGGCATAAGGTTAGCCACTATTACCAAGGCCACTACCCACAAATGTCGATTGACTGAGCTGCTGAGAGCTGTGAAGATCTGTCCAAAGCTGTGCAAGGATTCAGCTGTGTCTTGAACTCAATTTACCTTTTATGGGATTCACCATTACATAGTACTCCAGTCCACTTTTGTTACTGTCCAGAGTATCAGCATGTTCTCCAGACAAGGAATGGAGTGAACAAAGTTACAGGATATTACATGCAAAATACGATGCTTTAAAAAATATGGGAGGTGGTGACAACACCACCAGTCCTTCATCACAAGCTTGACTTGCAGTTGGCCTCTGCACATGCTGTTATACAGTATCTAAACAGAACCTCCTCCTCTAGGAGGTTGATCTGATGCCACTGGAGTCGATAGAAATCCCTCAGCTGATTTTTAACAAGGGTTGGATCAGGCCTCCATTGCTGGTAAGGCACCTTAATTTAGGTGAATGTGGATTTCCAGGTCTTAACATATGCGTTGTTGTTGGTTTTTTTTTTTTTTCCCTAAAGCATGTGCCTTAGGGTGAAAGGAAGTGTTCAAAGCAGAACATAACTGTTTCTGCTTGCTAAGCTGAGGCTCACTACTAAAACAATGGTCTCCATTGACTATATTTAGCTGCCCTGCACGCTGCCAAAACCAGCACACATTGCTGTGGGCAGACAAGCAAGGAAGTCTGATACACAACAGGACTGGGGCAGTGATAAAACATCTATCTCCCCATAATTGACAAGTCAAGCACTGCAGCACTGTGAAGCTGGAACCATATCAATTGTAAGCAGCTGTCTATTCAATTTTCAAAAACTTTCTGATCAGATAATTACTGATGTTTCAAGAAACAAATGATGCCCCCAGTTAGACTGCTGAAATGCCTCAGAGTGCAAGGAGGTCACCCAAGGGTAAGTGGGGGCTTTAGTTACTTAAACATTTTTCAGGCATAATTCTGATTGTAAAACACTTCTCTCCTAAATTATTTGAGATTGAAATATTTTCCTCAGTGTATTTGTCTGCTGCAGTATATTGAAAAATGTCATAGTTACTTATGGTGGATTTGTTTCACAGCCCAGAAGACTTTGACCTGTGAAAACCCTCAGAAGTTGAGTACATTTTTCTGTTTCTTGGAGACAAGCATACAAAGATAAGATTTTTTTTCCTTTTTTTAGGCAGCTTGAGCTCCTTCCACCCACCTCCTCCCTTTTAAAATAATGTGCTGTGAGAATTCACTTTATATGTAATACTTGAAATGCCTAATGTATGCTAGTTTTGTTTTTGAACAGGAGAGGAGGACACACACCATAATAGCCATAAAATACAGATAGTAATAAGAAAATAAACTAATATAACATGATGCCTCCTCAATTCATCAAGTCAAGATTTTAAAGGTTTTTTGGAGAGTAATGAGTATGACAGAGCTCAGCATCAGAGTGCTGATCATCATAAGCACAGTGAGGAACTTCCTATTAATTTTCTGTAAACTGTTCAGAACTGTCTGTGAAGTTGTATACTTTAGTGTGTATACATCATGTAAACAGAAATGTGAATACAAACCTCCCAGTTTCCTCTGGATAGAGTTATAGTGACTGAGACAGGGCATGAAAGTTGTGCTGGAGCCTTCTTGGTAGCACAGAATGACACACTTAGCAGATTACACGCTGTTATTAAATGGCATTATTGAGATTAAAAGTGGGTTAAGATTATTAGTAAATCAACTATATCATGATGCAGGCACAAACACACTGATCCTTTCTTGGAGTGCTAAATTTGCATTCATAATGTGATTTAGCACACAGTAGCCTGCCTGTAAGTAAAGTGACTTAATTACTTATGTTCTACAGTGACATGCGCATTGCTTTTCTAAGCCAGCCAGTCAAACCATTTTTCACTGTGAAATAAAAAAGAACTATCTGTGATTACATGATTCCATCAGCTTCCCTGCTAAGCCTATGCAAGTACTTCTGAAGATTTTTTCACTAACGTTGTATAATATTTAAGCTCTCCTGCAGGTCCTTGTTTCATGTACTAGTTTATCTTTGCACTGAGTTCTCTGATGTATTATTCAGATTTGTAGCAAGGATTTTTCTTTTTTTACCCACTTTCTCCTCACACTCTTATGGCGCATCTTTATGGTCAGCTCTTTCTCCCTTACAGTCATTTATAAAGGTACTATTTTCTTGCATCCATGAAGGAAAAAATCTTCCACTGTTTTCTCCTTCTAAAGATTTATTAAAATTTCATCGTGCTTCTCTGGCTAGTTAGTGGCTTTCATTTATAGGTGCTTCTGGCTCAGAGGAATTTTCTTTAAAAAACAAACAAACCCTCTCAAGTGGTCCCCTGTATTGTCAGAATAAGTTGTGAACACCCAGACAAGGGTAAAAAGAAACAGTTTTGAAAACACATAAAGTCAAGCACAGCTAGACTGAGAAATTTCCAAAAGTAGAGGAATGCTTAAAAATTTCTGGATTTTAGGGTCATTTATAAAATGTGAATGGACCAGGTATGTTTTTCTATAAGCCTGGCTTCTGGAGCAGACCTTCATGCCAACACAATGTCCTTGACCAGCATTTGAGTCCTAGGTGTGCCTTGCATGCTGTGGTGAGCCAAGACTGTGCTCCGGACTTCAGAGTTTGCACAGGTTAGAATATTAACATGTGGACCCAGGATGAGTTAAGGCACTTTGGAGGATGTAAAGGCAAGTTAAGCCAGTCATGCAAAAGCAGCTACAATCAGATGGTCACTTGTTAGACCGTTCTTAGTGCTTTCTGGGCATATTATGCTAGAATCACACAGGGCTGAATGTCCCATTATGGCTACCAAGCTTGCTCTGCTCAGGAGCAGTCAGTAGCAACAGCCATAAGGTGCTAGCAAGCCCAGACTGGTGTATCATTAGGAAGCTTCGACAATGCCTGCTGTGAATGGTGTGTTCCTCTAGGCTAGTGGCTTTCAATTTATGCTCATAAGAAACCCTGGAGTCCTTGGAACATTTGTGTAGGGGCTGTGAAAAGCAATTAAGGAGAGAAAACTTACTGTCAACAGGCTCAAATTCACTATACAATCCCCATTAGAAAAATTTCAGGGTCTGCAAACTGGAAAAAGTGATTTCCATTCATTCAGTGTTTTCTTAAAATAAAAAGTGGAATAGGGAAGATAAAGCGAGTGGTACGAAGATGGCCTTCTAGAAAATAGTTTTCCGGTTGCACCATTAGGTTTTGCAGGAGATGTGGGAGACCCCTTCTAAGCATTTTTTAGATTTATAAAGGCCTGTGAGGTTTCATGCAAGGAACAATGTAAGGAACAGAAAGCCCTGTTATCTTATAAAAATATAAGTTAATTCCCTTTGCAATTTGATAGTTGTGTGGAGGGTCCCAGGAGGACAATATTAGGGTAAGACAGGAAAAGAAGGAATCCTGCTCTATGCTCAGGGAGGATATTTCCAAGGTTGGGCACAGCATCCCACTGTGAGACATCAAAACTCTCTGCTCCTAGGGTGCTGGGAACTGGAGAGACAAACAGCTGACATACCCAGACTCGCAGCTGGCTTCATAAACAACTCCTGCTGCTAGCCCTGTCGTGGCCTTCCCATGGGCTCACAAGCCTCTTCTCCAGCATGCTCAGTGCACCCCTCCTCTTTCCTGCCTTTACCCTTTTTCATTAACTCAGACCCCTTACTTACCATTACCCACAATCTCAGCTGTATATTAATCACAGTGGCAGTTCCCATAACGCTTCCCTCGTGCCATGTGTCCTCTTTGTCCCTTCTCAGGATGAGAGGTGGGGGAGTCGGATCCCTCTGCCCCAGGGAGGGAGGTGGCACGCAATGGGTGAGCTGGAGCTCTAGGAGGTTCCCTTCCCATCTCAAGGAGCAGCAGAGGGAAAAGGGATGTCAGACCCCCACAGGAGCACCAAGGGCACCTGCAGAGATGACAGGCATGCCTTCCCTCTCCTTCACCTCTGACAGCATCACTTCTGCAGAGGAGTGGCTGTGCTAGGGTGCCACAGTGTCAGGAGCCCTTCTCCAGCCTGATTCGAGCTTCGCTGACCTGCTGCCTCAGGAGATGGTGGGACCTGCTGGGCTCAGTTGTCTCAGAATTACATTTTCAGATCAAGGTATGTGTTCTGCCTTGGTTGCACTTAACTCCAGTTTTGAACAGTGATTGCTAAAATAAATAAACAAAAGCTGAGGGTCTGCGGTAGCTGTATCTGTGGCACCTGGCGTGTTTTGTCCTGGAGAACCAGTCAAGGTGTTCATAAGGTTGTAGGCAGAAATGATTTCACGTCTTCGTGTTTGCTCCAGGGGTGTGATGACAGGGAGAAAGACTTTGCAAACCTGGCTGACAAATGCTGGTAAACAAAACCTTTCTGAGGGGCCTTGTTAAGCATGGCTGCAGCAACGGGTCCAGTGTCTGGAGATCCTACCTAGCAGTATCCAGCGAGGGGAAAATTACTACAGAGTGAGCATGAAACAGTGGATTAGGAATAAGCTATAAAAATGAAGGAAGGACTGGTCTGGAAAGAGAATGTTTCAAGTTAATTGCACCTTGAAGCAGCTTCAGGGATGGATTTGTTCCCTGTTCCCTTGGATGGGCAGTGCCTCCAGGGCTCAGTGCTTCAGTGGCTGCCATGGGCTGCCAAGCTCCCAGATTGAGAGAGCAGAGAGGTGGGAGCTGGGGTCAGGAGCCTGCCCCAGGATGGGCTTGTGCTCTGTGCCTGGCACAAAGTTCATCAGTGCCTGCTGCTGTGTGCAGAACTGAGACAGGTTCCAGCTGCTGTACCACAAAATCTGCAGGAGATTAAATACAGAAATATTAAAAGCAGTCTATAAGAAAGAGCATAATCTCTTCTCTCTCCCCCAGCTCCTGTTTAGTGACTCCAAACTTAAATGCTCTGCCCTTGGTCTTGTGTGCCACTCTTCAGGCACACTGATGACATCTGTACAATGTAGAGATATTTGGGCAGAATAAAAAAACCGCTTTAAAAAAAAATAATCCAGCCACTTCCTGAGGGCCATGCATGGGTCAGCAGCCCACAATCATTATCAATAACTCTTAGTGAAGCACAAAGCATGGTGCGGCTGCTGAAGGTTATAAAGTTCACTTAGACTTAAAGATTGTTAATGTGGTTTCATAAACAAAAACACCCCTTGAAACCAGTATAATTTCAAGGCTCTGCTCAGAGAGCAACACAGTGAACTTTCCAGTTGATTTGTGGGTAAGACTTCCCACATTTAAATTATCTAATGTTTGCTACCTGTTTTCATATTGATGTGGGATGCAATGACTGGAAAGATCTTTTTTTTTGGTTTTGCTTGCCTTCCCTTCATCCCCTTTTTGTGTGGGCATGTGGCTTAGACCTGAGAGTATAGAAACAGATAGTTTGGTAGCAAGCAGAAAATTTTATATGAGTTTGACACCAAATCACACTTGCCTGAGCTGCCTCAGCCCATGTGTCTTTGGGGCTCCTTGGGAAAAATGGAGCACCTGTAAGCAGTCAGCAAACACCTCGCTGTCAGCCGCTTGTTCCCCATCTTCCTCCATGCTGGTCCTTCGGGAAGTCTTCAGTGAATGGGGCATGAAAATCTGGAAGCTATGGGCAACTGTGCACTCCGTTTATTTATTTTGGTGATGTTGGGCTAAGAACTGACGTGAGATTTTTAAAAGGATTTTATATATGTCACCAGGGGCTTAACTGGGAGTACTCTTAGTGTGGTCTGTTAAATGATGATTCCTGACAATCATTTTCAAAATGAAGGCCTGTGGAGACTGAAAGCTGGAATAGTTAGACTTTACCTTCCTGTATCTTGGTTTCTATGTGGTCAAATAGGATAACAGCACTTCTTTGTATGGTCTACTTATTTAGCTTATGGGAACTTAAGCAGGTGACTGCAGAATCCCTAGTCTTCACTGAGGTTTCTAGGTCTTCTCATTAATAGAAGTAAGAAACTATTATTACAAACTCAATCCACATTTTTTTGAAGAAGTAGATTTTGGAGCCTTCTAACACAGGTTGTTTTTACTTAACTTGAGGTGGATGATCAGTGCTCTCTCTCTACCTGGAAGTCACTTGATTGTATTAAGAATTGTGCTGGACCTCAAATTCTTCAACGTAGAGTTTTCTAGCTTGAGTGAAGGAATCAAAACTGCTTCCTCTACAGGGAAAGCTTCCTTGCAAGACAGAAACCTTGCAAAGAATGAAAATATTCACCAGTTTGCATTGGCTCCTAGTACTAGCCTGCTTTGTTGTTACTGAAACATGTAGAATCATCTAACTTCCCACAACTTGTCTTTGATTAAACAGAAGGTCTGGCCTGGGTTTGAAATAAATATAGGGATATGATTTCCAGTGATGTCATCACCTTAGCAGTTGTAGGAAGAAAGGAAATATCAATGACTCCTGCCTCAAAACCAGAGGGTATAGACTGCATTGCTAAAAATGTAGCATTAGATTGCATTTTACTGCTGAAGCTGCCTCTCTGGAGAGGAACTTGGGAAAGCACAAAGTTGCTCCAGTGAAGACAACTTTAACTGACTTATTTAACAAGTTTGATACTTAGGAAAAAGATGAAAATTCCCCTCAAAAGTACACTACTCCATATATGGGTTCTGTACCTGGAGTAAAGGGCTGAGCTGCCTCATCCAGTATAACCAGTGCATTGCCTCCGCAGTGGGAGACTGGAACTGTTGAAGCCCACACCCAGGAATAATGGGTGAATAGAGAAAAGTTCCCAAAGTTGAGTGTTTACTTACTTGCTGACATTATATTGATTTACTGTTTTCACCTTTTTTATTAAATTCTTTCTTTCTCTTCAGCTACTTCAGTGATGTTGATACACTAATAGGCATGGAGGAAATTCAGCTGGAGGAAATGTTAGCAAATTACCTGATTGTTGATGTTCCTTCACACATTTTTGCATAATTGTCAGTGTTCTGTTACCATTTTGATGAAATGTTCAGAACCCAGGTGAAAGCATTTGCCCATTTGCCATAATTCTGTGCTCGTATATAATATCATGAAAAAGTTCTCTAAAGTATGGCTTTATTGAAAGTGATCAGAATAAAAAAGCTGAAGACATGCACATCTGTATGGCAAGGCAGCTCACAAGCAAATGTGAACCAGCTTTAAACCAAAACAAGTGTCCCACAGAACAGTGTCGCACGTTGCAGCCGAACAGCTCTTCCAAGAGCACAACAGAAGTGGCCTACTGAAAAAGTCTGCAGGGCAAACACTGTAAGGTGAAGATATGACCTGCTGTCAATAAAGTGCAGGAATGCACTGCTGGATTACAGCCTGATTTGCCATTTGCAGAGATCAAGGAAGACAGGGGAGCACTCATGTTGGTCTTGCCTGATGCTTCGCCATTGTTTTGCTGTCAAAAACAGCACAAGAGGAACCTACATTTTCCACTTAAATGAAACCTTCCTCCTGTCCTGATGCACCAGCCCTTCCATTTAGTAGTATTTTGTTTCTCTTTAATTTCTTGGAAACAGATACCTTAGGGCTGTTCCATTGTTTATTCATTCAGTTGTCTGTCGTCATGAATGATACAGTTTATTGCTTGACTGAATATTTATCTTTTATAAATGTTTACCAACATCTAAGGGCTGCAGAGAAAAACAAAATCTGGTACCAAGTTATGGGATTTCTACCTGAATATGTCTGAAACTTGAAGTGTTCCTAAGACAGATGAGACAGAGTTAAGTTGTGCTGTCCTTTGTACTCTCCATCATTTGTTGACTGTATTTGTCTGCTGGGATCAGAAACTATCTCCCCCCCCCCCCCCCCCCCCCCTCAATTAGGCACATGTACTCTACCTGACCCAGTGAATTCCAGGTCCACAGGTCCAGGCGCTACTTTAATATTCCTGGAAATATTAATAATAATAATTGGAAAGACTGGTCTCAAGGTTTTGAGGGAGATGACTCATACACGAAAGAATAGATTGCAGTTATTTTAACACAAAATTTAATTTGTAACATCTGGAAGACCAGAATAAAATGCAGGCTCATTTACCCAGTGTGGGTCGTGTTTATCACCCAGCTGCTCCAGGATAACGGGGGGTTTCCTACATGGTCAAGCCATACACTTAGTTTTTGAGAACACTGCTGGTGGTTTTTTTTTTTCTTTTTATTCTTCTGAGGGAGGAGAAGAGAGATCTATTTACAAAATACAAAGCTGGTATCAAGTCACACTAAATTGTTTCGAAGTCCTAGGTCATGACCTGTAGTAAAAGGCTGTGTTTTTGGACTTAAGTGGCAAATTTTAGCAAAGCTTGTAAAATATGAATTGGGTATTTAATGATCTTATGATCTTCTGTGCTTTTAGGTGTGGTAGGAAGTACATCTCTGGGAAACAGCTTTCAAAACCATAAGCTCAACATGACTTGTAGAAATTAAAATGAGGTTGCCTCTTAATCCTGTTTATACAATTGTGCTTCCTCTACCTATCTGCTTTCCATTTATGTGACCAGGAGAAGATTTTGATCTTTTTCTGAAGGTTTGCTGTAGAAGAAGATTCTCAGCTGACTGGGCAGTTTGAGCTGGAGGAAGTGCTATCTCTAAGTTACTGAATCAACCATCATTCTTAAAGGATTAATAAGCAGATCTAAAGGATTTGACAAAAACTATAAATAATGCAAAATAAATTTGCAGCTGCTAAACAGGAGTTGGTGCCTAGGTCAATAGGACAGAATAGAAAACACAAGCATCCTCCAAAAATAATTAAGAAGTGGATTTAGTCACTATTGAACAAGTGGCTGCCATTCTTCAGTCTGTTCAGCATCTATGTCATTAATTGTGAAGGGATTTGTATGGTACACATGAGTCCAGAATTTGTTAAATCATAATCACGTGCAGATGATGTGCTGAGAGCCAAGTGCTACCCCATCTCTTGCTATTAACATGTCTAACACAAGTCGCAAATTCTGTTGCTGTAACAACTTAAATCTCCTTATTTGATGTATGTTTTGTTACCTTAAACACTTCCAAGATAGTTGTCTTCTGAGCAGGTTTATGCTGACTGGGCTTGCCATTTTTCCTTAGCTAACTGATCCAGCACAAAACAGTAAGAAATTTAATTGTAGTCTCACAACTATTTTTATGGTCACCTTGCAAGACCTTTTTTTCTGACTTGAGCACTTTCATGAATAATTGTAGGATTTTGATCTTCTCAAGTGGAAATAAAAGAATCTGATGTCTTCTTTTTGCTGATGAATTTGAATGCTATGTTAAAAAAAACCAACAAACACCCCCCCTCCACCCAAGGAAAAAAAAAAAAAAAAAAAAAAAAAAAAAAAAAAAGAGGCGGGGGGAGGAAAGCAAAGAGAATGTTTACATAGTCATCTAGCTTCTTGAGGCAGTTAAAACCATCTATTAAACAGTTATGAAACCCAGGCTGCCTGCAAAGAAAGAGACAACTTTGCATAAAATCTCATCTCACTTTAGTGGGCAAGTGGAGCTGACTGCTAAAAAAATGGACAGAAAGGGAGAGATGTAGCATGACAAAATTGATAGAGGGAAATGAAGGATATTAAGGAAAGTAACATGGTTGGCAGGGCTCAGAATAAGAAGGAGCCAGAATACGTCAGGAACAAAGAAACTCTCGCAGTGAAACAGGGCCGTTACTAAATGGAGATAGCAAAAGTTTAATAAAGATGCTGAAAAGACAGAATAGTTCAGAAAAGTGCTCCATTAAAGGTGTTTCTATTTGGAAAGAAGCAGAATAAAGTCCCTGTATGCCATCAGGATGCTGACATGCTTATCAGTCCTTTACTGAGGAAGAAAAGCACTAACTATTTGCAAAACACAGTAACTAGGTAACACACAGGGCCAGAAAGGGGTTCTCAAAGAGGGTCAAAGGATATTTATATCTGCAAATAGATTCACTTAATAAATATTAAGTAGTAAGGAAGTTCCAAAAGACTGAAAAAATGTTACAGTTTGAATGGGTAGTTTGGCAGGTTGAAAAATAAATATTTCATAAAGAGTAATGAGAACTGAAAAAAAACTGAAAAAAACCAGCTAAGTTAATGTTATAAAGGAGGCTGAAACTAACAGCAAAATGTTCTGGTAAACAAAATCAGAACAGACAAGCCAAGGGGCTGGACTACAGCACATATTCAATACAAGAAATACTGAACATTATAGCAGCAATGGCTTTCAAAAAGTTTTAATAGAGAGCAAAATTAGTCAGCTTGAGCCCTGAAGCAACATAGGATAAAGAGGGTGAGTAAGGTGTTTTGCCCGAGCCATGAGTGGTAGTGCTGTGGCTTCTACATGTATCTGCAATGGTAATGAAAGCAACTCTCTTGTCCTGTAATAGTTCAAAGGTGAACTTCTAAAGTAGAAAAAAAAACACCTTGGAGGAAGAAAGATTTGATGCACTTGGAATTCAGGAAAAGGCATTGTCGTGGGAAATTTAGAGAGCTTGGCCTGTTTTCTTTATCAAATATACATGATAAAAAATATGAGGAACATATCTGTAAGCTGAAGCTGGGCAATTTAAATAGAAGAAAAAAAAAATTTTTAAACGTTAATGTTACTAATAAGCAGCCAAAAGAGATGGTAGATTCTTCAGCTCTTGTCTTCAAGTAAAAGATATCTTTTCTTGAAGCTGTTCTTCCATCAAATGCAAAAATTATATTCATATCAAAACAGGAATACCTGGATAAAATTAACTAACTGTCATAACTGGAGTTCAAACCAGACTGATGCCGTACTGTGTTACTTAGCGCCTTTGGCTGATGTCTGGTTTTGGACATGTAATGCTTGATTTCCTTCTGCTATCTTCTTTCTGTGTTACTGCTGAAGACTGACTTACTGATAAGAAGGTACAAAGGAACAGGTAAACGTGGTAACAGTAGAGGTGATAGAAGCAGGAATTATTTGGAGGTTTACTTCCAGACCATTTAATTATATGTACAAATAAAAAGTTCTCAGTTCTGAACCTAAATGTATTGATGGATACTGAACTCTACCCTTCACTTTCAAAATGAACTGTGCACTTAATCTACACTTAGTTTTAAAATGTTGATTTCTGTCTGAGAGATTCCCATGTTTTTATCTTAAATTTGATTTACTTTTTTAAGTTTGATGTTTCAGTAATCTACAGAAAGACCAAAGAAGTATTTCCTGAATTCTATCTGGGCCTAATTTTCTCAAAAAAAAAAAGTCTTTTTTCTTTCCCCATCAGACTGTTAACACTTCAGGTGACATTTGTGTAGGTGAACTCTGTGTCTGTATGCTTGAGACTCACTATGGTTCCTTACAGAGCTTATTAACATGTTCTCTAGAGGAACCAGATCTGGCTGTTCAAAATCACTTCTTGCTGACCTGAAGGTTGTGTCGTTTGCTTTCAACTTTCTTGAAATGAGAATTTCTCCTTTTGTGTCAGTGGTGGGTTGACCTTGGCTGGCTGCCAGACCCTACCCAGCTGCTCTATCACTCCCTGTCCTCAAAAGGATGGGGAGGAGAAAATAAGATGAAAAAGCTGGTGGATCGAGATAAAGACAGGGAGGTCACTTAAAAATTACCCTCACAAGAAAAACATACTTGGCTTGCAGAAAATTCATTTGATTTATTGCCAGTTAAAAATAGAGTTGGATGAGAAACAAAGACAAAAACTAAAATACCTTCCCTCCACCTCTCCCTTTTTCCACGGCTCAACTTCACTCCTTCATTCCCAAATCCTCTACCTCACCCCTTATCCAAGCAGCACAGGGGGATGGGGAATAGGGAGTTACAGTCTGTCCGTAACATCTTCTCTCTGCTGCTTCTTCCTCCTCATACTCTTCCCCTGCTCCAGAGTGGGGTCCCTCCCACAGGCTGCAGTCCTTCAGGAAGTAACCACCTGATCCAGCATGGTGTCCTCCATGGGCAGCAGTGTGGATATCTGCTCTGGTGTGGTCCTCTCCATGGGCTGCAGGGAAATACCTGCTCCACTGTAGTCTACTCCAGGAGTTGCAGGGACATCTCTGCTCCAGCTCTTCCTCCACCTCCTTCTTTTCTGACCTTGGTGTTTGCAGAGCTGTTCCTCAGACTTTGTTTCCTCATTCCTCACTGCCTGTGCAGTGTTTTTTGCTCATTCTTAGGTATATTTTCCCCAAGGTGTCACCAGCTTGGCTGATGAGTTCAGCTGTGTCCTGTCATGGATCTGTTGGAGCCATCTGTGTCTGGCACGGGGCAGCCCCAAACTCTTCTACAGAGGCTATACCTGCAGCCACCCCCCACCAACACCTTGACACCTACACCCAGTACAGTATCCATGCCATTTTCCTTCATCTGATCTACTCTTACGATTAGAGGCTGTGCAGCTGTACTTTGTGTTGCTGCAGGAAAACTGAAAAGTTTTAGTAGCCGCAGTTGATACTGCTTTGTGGAACAGCTTATGCCAAATTCCTTCTGCTATTGGCAGCCTTGTTGTTTTTGCTGAAAAGTGATTTCTTTGAATGAAGTCATAGAGGAAGTGATGAGCTTCTCAATGGCAATGCTGGGAAGTGGCATAAATTTTGGGAGGATTATCTCAATACAGAAAAATATTTTTACCTACGATGTTTGCATAATATTTTTACCTGGGACTCTTACAAGATCCAGCTTGCTTGGGGGATTCACAAGAATGTCCTTTCCTTTGGGGTACAAATACTACAAGAATGATGCTTATTTTATCATCTTCTAGCTTTTGTTTCCAGCTGAAACCTGGAAAGACTGTGCAGAAAGGGGAAAATGCTGGTAAATGAGTTCTAACTGAACTGCAACATTGCCACATACTTCATATGCTTAGATTACTTCGTTTAACTTAGCCCAGACCTTGATTCAATTTCTGGAGTATTGGCTAACACAAGAACAATGTCCACATTTGTAAGCAGGACTCCCTTCTCATCAGGAGTCTGAAACAGAGCGTGATGGAGCTGGCTGAAGCAGGGGGCTAAGAGCCAGCCTGCGGCTGTAGGATTCCTTCTGTAAGGAATTTGAAATACCTCCTCTCCTGTGAACTTCCAAAGCAAGATGCGTGACGGTTTCCTTTGAAAAGGCTCTAGCTCAGTAACAGCAAGAGAAAATGGCCCGGCAGCTCCTTGAAGTGGAACAGCAGAGACAGGCAGACAATGGTGTAGCTGTGCAAGTAAGCTAGTTTGAGGGAAGAGGCAGTAGTAAGCCTTGTGACTGATTTATGACAGGGAAATGAAGACTCTGCAGTGGTATGTAAAGCTTATGCGCCAGCTGAACCGATCAGTTGCCCTACACTTTCTGGTCTGCATGAAACAGATGGGCTCTTTTTTATTTCTATGGCTAAAGGAATAAATGAACTTTTTTGTCTTTTAAGCTCTGGCCAACAGCACAAATTCTAATGGCTGCACATGTTTTATCATTGCAGACAGAGAATGTGAGTAATTGCAGTTCTTCTCTCTGTGTGCAGTAAGCTGAAGGCTAACCCAACCTGCCGGAGGCCATCACTACATATTCACACTGTTCCCAGGGATTGGGAAAAAAGAGTGGGACCCTCTGTTCAACATACGCTGTGCAAAGACTAGCTAAGATTAATGCTTGTTCAAAATGATTTTGACCCTTTCAGGTTACTCTTATCAGCTGCAAGATAAGGCTTGTACATGGTCACAAGGAGGTGCAGAAGACATACAAAACAAACTCATAAGACTAATTGTGCAGTACCAGAATATGATGAACTATGAAGCAGTGACTTTGTCTGTCCAAAGACCAGGCATTTCTCCTGTCCTACAACAATAATTTTGAAGTGAAGGGAAGCATACAGAGGCGTGCTGCAGCTCGATTACAGGAGTTCCTGCAGGAGGCAGAGCTTGTGGAAAAATAATGCAAGAAACATACCTTGTTGTTTCTCAGCCATTCCTGTAGTATGGCTAAATGTTTGACTTCTGCTGGAGTCCTGTCAGGCATTTCAGGATCTGTGACTCCAAAATCAGGCTGTAGATCACTCTGTTAGACCTTTCCTCAGATAACATCCCCAAACATGCCTGCTTATTTTGTTAATTCTCATGTCATGAGATACTCAGGTCTTGTGGTACTGCATGCTTGAAGAGAAGAAGGAAAAAAAGAATGATTTTGTGTACGCATATTGTTTTGAAGAATACCAAACCATTTTTTTCCTGTCAAGAATGTACAAAATTTTTCTTGCTTGGGATTCTGCCTCATGACGGAGATACAGTCTCAGGATTGCATTTTAGAAGAACTAAAATCCTTTACTTCTTCTTGCTGGGCCTTATAGGATTTGTGCTATGTTATGTTGGAATTCGGTGACATGTTGGGGTTCAAATACAATACTTTGAGAGCTCTCACAGTGGAAATAAATTCAGATTCAGGGTGGGAGCAGAATAAAGAAAACTGACATTGGAGAGAGATAAAGTAAGAATAACACTTTTGCTGGTCTTGGTTTAAGAACATCTTTAGAGCACTGACAGCGTTATTATGGGATTAACATCTTTCCAAAAAGCCAATTTAGCAAGTCGCTACAACGAACTGTGCAAATGCAACATGAAAGATAACAGGAAGTGTATTTTTGTATCTCCTTTTACTGAAAATATTCCTGAAGTGTCCTGAAGATTTGTAAAATACTGTTACCTGTGAAAACAAAGCAATTTTGAACACTCAAGAGGAAGACTTGGTGTTTTATTAATTGGATTAAACTAAAATATTGTGTTCGCTCAAATTGTTTGAATGGCTCTTGTTTAATCACTGTTCTGATTTGCGTGTTATTAATTCAGGAATCAAAATGCTTTTTGTTTGTGTCAGATAAAACTTGCCATAGCAAATGTGGCATAAACAGATGCATTAAACCACAGGAACATGTAGCAGTCAACAAATAAGAGCACACACTAAACATTTACAGAAACATTTCTATTTTAATAAATCACATACATTGTGCCTTTGTGAACAATGACAGAGGAAAAAATTATCAATGGGTCTGTAGACTAAATTACTGTTATGCAGTGGTCATTATCATTGTAATGTTTATCAAATCTGAGCAGCCAGCAGAACATATGGCTTTAACAAACACCTCAGCTGTAGGGGTTTGGGTCGTCCTTTGTCCTAGATACATTTCATCCTCTTTGTCAATGCCTACTGTCAGAGATTTCATGAAGCTAAATGAACTGCACTTGATTCTACTAATACATGGAAAAATCAAGGAATATGTTATTTTGCTTTGTGAGTTTTGTTTGTTTATTTGTTTGTTTTCTTCCCTACACATTCAGTTGGGTCATCATGTTTGTATCTACAGAAAATGTAATGAGAAATGTGAACCATGCTTGAGGTCCTTTTTGTTTTTAAGTAGCCTTTTATAAGGTTCTTTCAACAGTGCACTTCCCTCATGCTGCAAAAGAGATATCATGCAGATGATACCCTGCCTGTATCATCTAAATGATCTCATCTGAGACTGAAATGAGTTCTACACCTGAGATGAGTTTGCAGGGTCTCTTGGGGTAATCCTAAAGCTGACATACTCATCACTAGTCCAACTGATGTGGCTTGGCACAGCTGGCAATAGAAGCTCAGTAAATGACAGAAACTGAGTGAAGATGGAGATTGAATTTACACCTCATATATCCCATAAAGGGCAATTTCTCAAGGGCAATGTTTAGATGAGCAAGTGGAACACCATTTGGCAATGGTCCATGTGCTCATGAGTTTATGCACCCTGCATTCAGCTGCTTCCCCAGGATCATGGGTGGGTGTAGAAGCATTTATTTTCTCAGAGATATGGGAAGCAGTTAAGGTAGTAGGTCCATCCTCCCTCCCTTCCCCCAAACACACCTCTTTAACTTCTAAAAGTCGGGCTGGTTTTGCTCAGGTACAACAGTTTACATGGAGACCATTAAAACAGAGGTGACAACAAAGAAACTAGAGAGACAAATAGATCTGCTTACTAAGGGTACCTACCACAAAATTGTCCAGCAAGCAGAAATGCCCAGTGTTCACTTTGAGGTGCAAGGGAAGAAGTTCTCTGTAAAGGCCAACTAAACTTTGCAATTGCACTTGCGTAGTACCATTTTAAAGTTATTTCCTTCTGAACCTAATGACCTAATCCAAGGAATTGCTGTGTTATATTATTATATATACAAGTTTCTCTTGTATTTTTTTAGTCTGTGGAGTTAACAGGCAATAAGGATCATCTATTCTCTTTGCAATGCACCTTTCTTTTCAGGGGATGGCTACTAGCAAATTTCAGTTCACATAAAAATAGTTAGTGCATAAAGTAAGTCCTTTTGTGGCCTATGAACACTCTGTCTTTCTTACACTGCATTAAGGGGATGGTTAGAGCATAAGCCACAGGGCTCGCCCTGGAGTATGGAGGAAATATCACATCTTCAAGAGTAGTTCATTTCCTATAACTGAAAGACAAACTTTGGTTTCTACAAGAAAGCAGCTCCTGCCTTCCAAAATGTGATGAGGCAATAAGTCACTGATGTCATGGTACAAAATGGGTATTCTTCTTAAAGAAAGGCTGGAAAAGTTAACTTTTTCTGCTAACTTTAGAAAGGCTAACTTTGTGTTTTGTAAGAGGAGTCCTACAAAGCAACAGGAAACTTTTCACTATGTAGGATTTAGCTAAGATGAGCTTTCGTAATGATAAACTCTGGTTTGTTTGGGGTTTGGGAAGTGTTTGTCAAAGTGCCCTTTAGACTCCTAATAACAACTTCTCCAAGTTCTCACTACCCTAGCTGAACATAAATGCTGGGTTAATGTCAGCATTTTCTGAGTATTTTGGATGCTATTTTGGTAGTTCATGAGATGGGAAATACATCCGACCATCTACACAATATTTGTAACACATGCTCAAAGTAGATGGAGGAAAAAAGGAAGTGTTACCACTGCTAAGGGAGACTGGTAGTTAATTTTAAGGCTAAGTTGTTGTGGCAGCAGGCACAAAGCATTCTAGTTCCTGCTTCTTCTCCTGAATAACATCTGATGGTGCAGCCTTTAAATCACACCATTTTCCTCCTGTATGTTTTAAATTCTAAGGTAGCCCCATGCAAGACAGGACGCTGAAATGTAATCTGGGTTACAGCTCCAACTTTGGGCCAGCCAGGATGGCAGTGGTTTTAAACACATAGGCCATGTATTTGAATTCATAGCCCCCTCCTTTCAATGAATCGATTTGTTCCTGCCTGCCATTTCACAAAATGTTCTAATCTGTGTCTACTGTGCTATTAAAAATTCCTTTTACTTTTGCCAGTCTTACCTGTTCCTTGCTGCATTAATTCAGCATTTCCTGACAGTCAGAGTGATTGCTTGCTGGCACTGCTGATTTTGTGCAAGTTAGCTTTATTAGAGGTAAACTAGAAGTGCTGGAAGGATAGCACTATCAGAAAGACAACACTCCTTCTCCCCTTCCATTCCCAAGTATCTCGCCACTTTCCACCTTAAACCAGCTGGCAGATTTATACTGAGATTCCCCCCAATCTGGCCATCAGTTTAGTTACTGCAGCCCCCTCCTTGGTGAAAATGGCTGAGCTGTGCTGCGCCGCTGTTACGGCTGCAGAATGACCTGGAGATCTGAAGCAAAAAACAGATGTCTCAATAAATTTTTGTCAAAGTGTAATTATCTTGGGAACAGGGAAGCAAATGGGGAGAGAGGCAGAACCAGATGCATGACGTTAAAATATGCAATCATAATTATAAGGAAATTTTTAATAACTAAGTGGAGGAGCCAATGACTGCAGTAGAGAAAAGCCATCCTTGGCTGCTAGTGATTTTGGTTTCAAATGAATCCCTGAAATTCAGTTTCTAATAATGGTGCTCAAAGCAGAAACAGTGGGGGTCACACAAAAAATATCATCCTGAGTGCTTTTTCACAAGTAAATCTTGGCAAATATGACAAGCTATCTTTCCCCCAGGAATTTGGCCAAGTCACTTCTTCCTTTTGAGAGAATAAAACATGATGAACTGTGGGTTTTGTCAGTAACCATCAAGACTTTGTGTTTTCACTACGTAGAAGGCTGGATGTATATTAATACAACATGCTTAATGGGGGGGATGCTTCATGAATAAATTCTGATTGTGTTTCCATTGTATAAAAATAGAGTGGATTACTGTTTGCCTTGTCAGCTGAATTTCTTCGAAGTGTTTAAATAGCAAGACCAAATGAAAGACATGGTCCAAATCAGGTTTCTAAGTCTGACTGGGTGCTTGGAGGTGCCCCATCTAATACCTCACAGACGACAGGGCATAAGTATTCCAAAACCACAAGGTGTGGGGTTTTTTTTTGTGTTTTTTTGTGTTCCTATTTTTTGTTTTTTCTCTTTCTTTCTTTAATGGGAGTGGAGTTCTCATTTTTAGGCAAAGCCATAATTTATAACTTTCATAATGTAAAGAACCAGTTCCTTTGGAGTTAGGCTGAAGCATCCAGCCTTTATTATACGTTACTTGCCATGCCTACTTTCCATAGCAGATGTCTTACACTGCTACTGGGGGTCTTTGTGGTGATAATTTTGTGGTGCTCTCTACCAAGCGATGCCTGGCCCTAGACAGCATTATTCTACAGAAGGCCAAGTTCAGAAGTTTGTATTTACTGGCTGCTCTTTTAAGAACAATTTCTCAAATCAGATCCTCAGATTGGTGCTGTCCAATGACATGCCATGGTGACATTTGCAGTGCTATTTCTGAAGGTGTATGGTGAGTATGGGGAGAGATCATCTCTCTGAAACAGCAGGTTAAGTAAGACAAGTAGGGAAGACTAATCTACTCATCCAGTGTGGGGCTACAAGATCCAAAAGTACATATTTTTTTAGCAGTGGTTTAACATTAGACAATTTGTTTAAGTTTCAAAGAGTTTTTTTGTTTGTTTGTTTGTTTGTTGTTTTTTTTAAATCAGACAAGACCATTCTATGGCTGCATTTTAAGAAAATGTTGTGGAGTCAGACCAGCTTGTTAAACTGGCTTTTAGGTGAATATAAAAGAAGCCATTTCTAGCCACTGTGAGCGACACTGCATACATTCCAGACCAGTTAGAAGGCTTCCTAGCACAGAAAGTACTCAGGTTCTCCTCATCCTGTGCAAAACCCATTGCCATTCCTTGAAACACTGCATACTGCATCTTGGTATGTCCACAGATCCCCTTACCAGAAATGCTGGCACCTGAAGCACCACGTGCAGCCAAGCTGCCTTCCGCATGTCTTTCTTCCCAAGGGACTTGCTGGAACTTTTACAATTAGTGAAAGTGTAATGAATTAAACCTCTACTAAGGCAAGTTTTAGCTCACTGTAGAGGCTATTCCTTCTTTATTTCCTCTTTTTTGTCTTATATTCATATCTGTCCTCTGAGTGTAAAGGATTCCACTGCTGTTTATCTTCACATGGAAATAGCAGTTTATGGGAAGTGTTCCCATAGCTTGGAAAGCAGCTGGCTGGGATCCATTCTGTGAAGAAGAGTAAAGGTTATTCAGGAAACAGTGAAACTTTACTCCTGTAGCTGACACCCTGTTTAAACATTTTAGGATTTGGAGGCACTCATGGTCAATTTACGGCATCAAAAAGAGAAAATGTGCAAGCCGGTTTCCTTGAAAAAGTAGCGTGGTTCTTCCCAGATGCCCTTTTTTTGTTGTGCTGTCAGACACAAAGTCAAAGGTTTTGTTCTGTCCACAACCTAATGAAGTGTCTGGGACCCCTTATTTAACCTCACTGGTGGAAGTGTGTTTCTGTTTTTGTTTAATAAGTGTGATGATTGAATTATAGAAGATAACATCTCATCCAAAATCTTACTAGCCTGTCAGTTTTTCCCTTTTATACAGCCCATTTTATAATTAATAATGCATAATGTTGTCCCTCCGACCCCCTAAAAAATCAAGTCTATTTTAGTCATCAAGGCTGCTCTTCTAGAGGCAAGGAAGACTAACACTTTGACTGACTCTTCTCTAGTAATAAGCATCCCTTTCTATTCTCCCTCACATCCTTTTCTCTTCTCCCTCTTTGGTATATTTTCAAGTATTTCTAAATAGACATTATGTAGGAAACAAGCAGGGAGGAATTAAAACTAACTGTGGATACTTAAACAAAATTCAGAGTTTATGGCTGCAATGTATTCTGTTGTAGTTAAGTCTGCTGAAATCTGTTTTATTTCCCTATTAATAGTAACAGCCCGAAAAGGCTTGCTTGAGTGGACACTGTTCAAAGGTAACAGGAAGATATGTTTTCATTCTGCTCTGTTTCAGACTGAAGCTGAGGATACAACTGAAAAATTAATTTCAGTTTAATAATTTATTCAGTATAACAAGCCTAACACTTTCAAAGAGAACTTACAGACTTAGATATCTAACTTACTGAATTTCAGTGGCAGTGGACACCTAATTTTAGCCTTATAGGTAGGCTCACAAAAGTCTTTTGAAGATTTAAACATGAACATAACATTTCCTCAGGTGTAAGAAGTCATGTGAGATCTATGACACAGGAGAAAAGAACAAATATTAAAATAAGATCTTTAATATACCTAGTTAGAGCTGCCTCACTCTAGAGGTGCCCAGGTTTTTCCACTTCAATAATTCTGTTTTTCCTGTGAATACTTAATATAGCCAAAATACATCTAAAAAGCAAAGTGAAGTTCTCTCAATAACTTCTTCTAGGTTAATTTATATAACCTCAATGTCAATGCTAAGACAGTCATGTGACATAACATGGATTTAGACACATTTAAGTAGACATAAACCCATGCTACCATCTTTTTATTCCTATCCTGTACTAATGTGAGGTATGGAGACATGCTATCATACATTACTATTTTACCTTCCTTTTGCTGTTCATTCATAGGTCAGCTCTTAAGAAGTGTTTGCACAAATCATGCTGAGGTCAATCATAGATGAGGTAATATATCTTCTGAAGCTCCTAGCCCAGAAAAGGTCTCCTACAGGAGAGATGTGATGTCTTGACACCACCAGGACTAGAACCAGTTACACCCCATTTTGGACTACCCACTCCATTCACTCAAGACATGGGAAAACTAAGTTTGATACATTCCTGTACAAGAGTACAGTCAGGCTGTAGTCTGACTCACTGAAGTGTGTCAGTGTTGTCTACCAAGAGAGATAAAATCTAATTTTGTAGCTAAACCCATTCCCGAAGAACAGTTTGCTGGTTTCCCTATGTGTAGTGGGGGATTTATTTAGCTGGTTGTTTGTTTGTTTGTTTTTTCCAATGGGGAAAATAATATATGAGGCATGTCCTGGTTTCAGCTGGGATAGAGTTAATTGTCTTCCTAGTAGCTGGTGCAGTGCTATGTTTTGAGTTCAGTATGCGAAGAATGTTGATAACACTGATGTTTTCAGTTATTGCTAAGTAGTGTTTAGACTAAAGTCAAGGATTTTTCAGCTTCTCATGCCCAGCCAACAAGAAGGCTGGAGGGGCACAAGAAGCTGGGAGGGGACACAGCCAGGGCACCTGACCCAAGTTGTCCAAGGGGGTATTCCATACCATGTGATGTCACATCTAGTATATAAACTGGGGGGAGTGGGGGTGGGGGGATCACCGCTCTGGGATTAACTGGGTGTCTATTGGCGCGTGGTGAGCAATTGCACTGTGCATCAGTTGTATATTCCAATTCTTTTATTATTACTGCTGTCATTTTATTGTGTTATCATTATCATTATTAGTTTCTTCTTTTCTGTTCTATTAAACCATTCTTGTCTCAACCCACGACTTTTACTTCTTTTCCTGGTTTTCTCCCCCATCCCACTGGGTGGGGGTGGAGTGAGTGAGCGGCTGCGTGGGGCTTAGTTGCTGGCTGGGGTTAAACCACGACAGGCATCTGAAATTTTAGCAAAACTTCATTTACATTAATATTAACAAGACATTTTGAAATGCTTGCTTTATGAGTTTCTTCATTTTGCATCTGATAGGTATTGTTAGAACAAAATATAAAAGCCCCTGGGGGTACATGATTCACTTACTATAACAGTTTTCCTCCTTGAGTTTGTACATTTATCTTTTCCTTTCCATCAATACATAATTTACCAGTGATTTGTTTCAAAGCCCATTAAGACAACTGTGAAGTTGGGCCTTCAATTAGTATGCAGTCTGCACAACAGTGGCAGTCTAACTGTAATTATTATTAGCAAAATTACTAAAAATACATATAAATATATAAAAATAAATAAATAGTTTAATTCCATGTAATAAGTATTAGAAAGACATCCAAACTATGGTACTATGGTATGGGCTGGCATAACCCAAGCAATCTTTACTGCTGTTCAAAATCTAATTGTCCACCACAGCCTGGTTTGTAATTTCCTTAGTCTGTGCACTCTGACAGTGCTCTGCTTCATCTCTTGAACCATTTCATGCTCTCTTGTTGATCTGCTGATGTCTGCCAATAAACAGTCAGTTCTGCATTTGATCTTCCTTCTTAGCAGCAACTTGAGGGAGTGCTTGCAGAAATAAAGGGCCATTAGGGAGACCAAGGCAGCAAGTCTAGTACTGAAGATGCTGCTATCTTTCATCACTGACCAACACCAGAAAATCTCTACCAGTCTTGGTGGGGCTCAGTTCTAGCAGTTTCATACAAAAAGTTTGCATATGGGAATGACAGAGTGTGAATCCTTCTTAAAACTGTTTGTGTAGTGCTCTAATACATTAATATCCAGACAAGAAAGCAAACACTTAGCTGAACATTTTGCAGAACATGGTCTTCTTAGCTGTTGAAAAGGTAGTAAGGAAAAAGGTTTTTGGTGTGTGTTCAAACTGTTCTGCAGAGTACAGGATTAATTATGTTGATTTTCATGGTGTTTTGGGCCAGACTATCAGGTTTAAATACTGTATGCAATATCTCTGTCTATTTGGCTATACCTTTTTACTGCAACTATATATTGCAACTATGATATTCATTAATAATTTAGGTTAAATTAATATTTCATTTAAATATATATATTCACAAATTGTTAACAGGAATGTTGGGAGCTTGATTGTAAAGCATAGACACATCTGTGGACTGTACCATTTTTTTAACCTTATCTCAGTTCTCAGTACAAAATAGTTTATAAACATGCACACGTGTATTTATACAACCAGAAATGCTTTGTAGGAAATCCTGAGATCTGCAAGGGCTAAGCATGGCCTGCTAAGTAATAAATAAATTAGTCTCCTCCAGGTATAGCCCAAGACTGCAAAGTTCTACCTTCTTTCTTAAGACTGAAAAGTGAAAAATTGAAATACAGAGATACAGGAAAAGAAGGTTAGAATAGAAACCACTATATGACCTTTGTAGCATGTTAATGTAGCATGTCTGAGTAGGCATATGCATCTATATAAACAGGATGTTAATCATTTAGACTGTGAGTTGCAGGAGCAGCAAGGACAGAAATTAGTAAAGACTTCTCATTTCTTGATATTTTAAATAGCTTGCTGCCCACTCAGAGAACTGTCTTTATAAAGAGCAGACAAAATGTATTTTCACTAATGCATTTTATCAGCTACTTTGCGGACTTCTCTGTTGATATTCAGATGATGAGTGAAACTATTGAACATGCAAGTAACAATGAAGAACATCCTCTGTTCCATGTCATTGTACTGACCATTTTGGAAATGTGCAATGTGGTATTGCCTGCCAAATTTTATATGCTTAGCTTTAGAAAACTTCAGAGAGAGAGGTTAATACACAAAATGTTTACCTAAATTTTCAATATTTTAAGATCAGAAGGCTCTGGATTGTTTGTCCTCGATTTTAAATTTGATAATCAAGTAGTGGTTGGATTTAAGCATAAATGCGGTAGTTTTTCAGCATGAACAACCTGTCTGACTAAGGCAAAGCAGTGACTGAGTTTTAATTTTTCGTAGTCTCATTTTAAATAAAATAAACCATTGCAAAAACACTGCATAAATTAAACAAAAGTGGCATAATCCAGTTTAAGCAAAATCATTTTTTAAAGTGTAATTTTGTTTGCAGTCTCAAATGTTAATAAGACTAGAGCTTAAATAATAAAAAAAAAATTAGAACTTCACACTTGATTCTTCAAAAAAGTCAATAAATACCTAATTTCAATTTAACTGGCTCTGGATTTTGTGCAGCAGCTTTCTTTTGTTCCTCATGCGTCTCTGATTCTTCCAGTCCAACCCCCATACCACATGTTCTGCAATTCCTCCTGTTTCCATTTCATCCTTCTAACTGCTCAGTCTAAGTACATTGAGAACACTACGACACGTCCCAAAAACATAAAAGTTAACCCATAAGTGTCCCATGACACACTGCATAAACTCAGGGAAACAGTTCTTGCATAACCTTGTCAATCAATACACACTTCCTAGCTGCTGCCCTGAAATTATGATAAAGGATACCTTCCGGAATCAACCAATGACACACTGCGATGAAGGGACTAATTACCATCATTTGTGCACTCTACTTAATGTCATTTTTCTCATCAGTGCTCTCTCTCCCTTATACATGGACTGCATTTCATAAATAACCGACAAGATAAAAAAATCTGGATGAAATCTTAGCAAAACCACCAGAGTCTAGACTATATGTGCCTGGGTATTTAAACCCCCTTGTCTTTCAAGGCAATGAAATAGTTAAGATCTTTAACAGATGAAAAATAGATTCCAGTACTTCTTTGCTACTTCATTGCTATAAGGGTTAGCTGTAATCATGCTCCTTAATTTATTTTTCGTTTTCATTCTGTTGAATAAACCCTGCAGGTTTACAGTTTCATGGCTTAGTGTGTGTATGTATGTATGTAAGTATGTATGCATGCGTTATTCAGAACCTAAAACCATATGGGGAATTCTTGTTTCTTGCCCCCCCCCCCCTTTTTTTTTTTTGTACCAGGAAGTAGTAAAATGTTTTGAGATGCTATTAAGTCTTTAAGTTACAAAATCTAGATTCCACCTTAAAAATGTTCCATACTGTACATTGCATAGCCTGGGGTGCTGACTAGCTGCCAAATATCTATCAGAGAGTGATTTATGATATATGATATGTTCCTCAGCCCAAGTGGAGACTGTTTAGTTGAAACATGAGAAAGGAGAGGCCTTGTGCTCTCAAAACCATGATGACAAGTTTCTGTTTGGCTTTCTGAGGGAACATACAGTACAAAACGTGCCATATTTTACAACACCAAAACTTATGTAAGGAACAGAACTAAATTCACTTAACCCCTGATTTCATTAGTTTTTCCCTTTTTTTTTCTCCTTTCTCTCTGTTTTTGGGTGAAGCCTGCCTCTTATTGTAGAAAACCTGCTTTTTCTTTTGTTTGCAGGGTCTGTGAAATAGAATTGCAACAGCTTGATTCTGAAAATTAAAATATTTTCAATAGCTAATAGCTACGTGAACATATTTTTAAAATGAGATTTCAGACCCACAATTTAAACTTTGCCTGTACTTTCCTTTCAATTCTAACTAAAGCCTGTGTTATGATTTCTGATGCTTTTTGTTTTGAAAACAATTTTTCCCTGCAGCTGTGAAGAAGTACCCCTCCCATGTGGTTTTTGGGATCTGCACTTTAACATGCCTGGGTAGAACAATATGGTCAGTGACCTCTAGGGTCCTGAACAAGAAAATTCCTCAAGGTCTTGTGACAG
Organism: Haliaeetus leucocephalus; assembly: GCF_000737465.1. Lineage (NCBI taxonomy): Eukaryota > Metazoa > Chordata > Aves > Accipitriformes > Accipitridae > Haliaeetus > Haliaeetus leucocephalus. The sequence continues at coordinate 1,384,251 of NW_010972590.1, forward strand.
TATTCATGGATATTTACAGCCAGGGGAAAAAAACCAAGCTGCTTGTTTAATCTAGCTGATATATCTGTTTTAGATAGACATTCAGTCACCACAGTACCTAAGTGCTAAAATACAGCATGGAACAGAAACAAACCCAAACCCTCATGACCTAAAGCAGGCTTGATTTGTTTCTTCATGTCATTATATTGTCTTTCTTTGCATGTCTTCTCTCTGCATTTGTTATTTTCCAGGTTTTGCTGTGGGAGAACGGCTGATAGGAAAGGCTGTCTTTACACAGGGCAGTGAAAATGATCAGCCTAGAGCATGTTCTGATCTTGAGTAAAACCTTTCACAGCTGCATGGTACATACATGTCATCTTCAGCATTCTGTATCTACAGTACGTTGAAAGCCTGAGCCCAGACAGAAGCTGCAGCAAGTACATATTATGAAAACACATAACCTCTGTTTACAAAATCTTGCGTCTCCTCACTATCTGAAAAAAACCCTTTAAATCTATGGAGTCTAAGTGCAGAAGGAAACAAATACTTTTACTGTCTTTCTACAGATGAACAATTATGTCAAAGGCCAGTATGTAGTCTGGTGCATCTAGAGAGTGCTTCCCAGGTCTGCTATGACATTATCCCAGCTCTATATTCAAGTGAAGACCCAGAACCAGGGTATTGCTATTCTGTGTCTGGATTTCTGCTGAAAGGTATGGGCCCAGTTGAGCCAGGGAGTACTTTTGCTATGTCCCCAGCCCTGGCAGCTGGGGGCACAGGACCATGGTGTATGTAATGGTACCCATCCTACACTAAGTCCAGATACAGCTAGGAAGACAAAGTAATATACCCTGTGATGTAACAGGAAACTGTTAGCAGAAAAATAAACTTACTTTACCTCTTCTGAGTCCTTGTAAGGTCCTTAAACACAGGACCTTATTTCTATAAGATTAATTGAGGACATAGATAATTTCCACATATATGATTAGCACAGTTATGTGAAGAAGCTGCAAATCATAATGTGGACTTGGGAGGTCACTTTGGCTTCAGTCCATTGAGGCTGTCGGGATGAAAGATCAGGCTTTTATGCTGGACGTGCAGAGAGCAGAAGCTGTAGAGAATGCATATGCACTGGTCTCAGACCGTTAAGACACAGAAGACACCACTGAGGGGTCTGGCTAAATAAACTGTGACACAGGTATGTTTCTGTTTACATAGATTTTTTTTTTCTTGCTCAGTTGGAATTAAATCTCTGGGAAGTGAATTTCACCAGTCAGTCAATAGCAGAAAAAACCCAGTCAATATGCTATTGATCACTGTCTCCAGGCTCAGTTACTGGCTTGTTCTGGGTAGGTACAAGTCAACAACTCAGGAAAGCCCCTTCTGAAGGCTTCTCGAAAGCACTGCTTTTTCTTGAGTTACCCACAAGTCCAGGCATAACGAGCTGTTGTGGGGTAATGCGGCTGATTGTTTTGAGAAAAGATGCAAGCTGGAAATCTAAGAACTATGGATGTGCCTAGAAGGTAAGAAATTGTTAGTTTGGCAGTGGAGACACTCCATCACTCAGAGCTGTGCAGCTATATGACTTCAGCGCATACATCTTTTAAAGTTGATATTTAGTGTGACACCTTCTGTCATGGTTTAACCCCAGCCAGCAACTAAGCACCACGCAGCTGCTCACTTGCATCCCCCCCCCCCCCCCCGGGGG
>NW_010972590.1:1385947-1439597 GCF_000737465.1 Haliaeetus leucocephalus
CCCCCCCGCCCCCCCCCCCCCCCCCAGTGGGATGGGGGAGAAAACCAGGAAAAGAAGTAAAAGTCGTGGGTTGAGACAAGAATGGTTTAATAGAGCAGAAAAGAAGAAACTAATAATGATAATGATAACACTAATAAAATGACAGCAGTAATAATAAAAGAATTGGAATATACAACTGATGCACAGTGCAATTGCTGACCCACACTCCATTAGTCCCTGAGCAGTGATCCCCCGCCCCCACTCCCCCAGTTTATATACTGGGCATGATGTCACATAGTACGGAATACCCCCTTGGACAACTTGGGTCAGCTGCCCTGGCTGTGTCCCCTCCCAGCTTCTTGTGCCCCTCCAGCTTTCTTGTTGGCTGGGCATGAGAAGCTGAAAAATCCTTGACTTTAGAGTAAACATTACTTAGCAACAACTGAAAACATCATTGTTATCAACATTCTTCTCATACTGAACTAAAATACACAGCACTGTACCAGCTACTAGGAAGACAATTAACTCTATCCCAATTGAAACCAGGACATCGTCTTATCCTAAACTGAATCTTGAGGTATTCTGAAATATATCTTTAGGAACCTGTGGCTTTTTAAAGTCCTGCCTCAAACGTTAACTTAGTTGTTGTCACATACTGCATTTTCATTCCATCTGAGAAAACAAATAGCACCCTGAGTCTGAGCATACTCACTGCAGTACCTGTGATATGTAAGGAGACATAGAATATTGTGAAGAAAATAAACACAAACTTTCCAACACTTAAGACTGTATTGACAGAGAGAAACATAAGACTGTGAATAGACTAATTCTCTATCCCCTGATCCATGTGAACCTTTAGTTATGTTCTGAATTAATCCTCCTTCCTGGGTGGCTTTATAGTTAATAAAGAGTAATAATACTACACAAACCACTGCTTAAGTGGTTGCCAAGATCTCATCTGTCTTGAGGACCTTACTTTCTTCTGTACAAACAGGCACAAGTACCACCATCTTGTATAAAGTGACCAAGCCTCTTTTGCCACAGGCATCCAAACATGCCCCAGGTGGTTTTTATCTGGAAGATACAAGAGCAACTTAACAGCAGAGTATGGAGTGGAGCATAGAAAATGCATAATGAGCTACTGAGATTCATGGCAGGCCATCTGATTGCCTTCCTACTATACCTTACAGTGTTACATCAATATTTGATGTCCTGAAATAGTGATGCTTTGTAATCACAGTAGAAATGTGCCCATTTCTAGAATGCTAAATAGTGACTATTTTAGATGACTTTTTGCACAAAATGGCAAAATTGTCTTCAAGCCTCTCAGCCTGGGGAATACAGGTATTACCTGTTACTTTACTTGCAATACTGAAAAGATCTACTTGTGTTTAAGAGAATGTTGTAAGTTTTCTGATATCTGCTCTGCAGAACTGTTAAAATATGAAAACTGTTGAAGGTTATGGGTTCACCAGCAACTTTTCCTCACTTGGGAATAATCTGTTGCTCTTTTAGAGTATAAACAATCCTATTAATGTTAAAATAATTGTTCAAGACATTTTCTTATGCTTGGATATTCAGTATAAGTGCTGAGACTTGCAACTTGGCTAGCGGCTGCAGCAAACAAACATCCTGTCAAAGTGCCTGGCACTCTGTGTTCCTGCATGATTTGCAGGAAACAGTGTGTTTGGGGAAAGGGAAGATGGACATTACAAAAACTATAAACTTATTTTCCCAAAACAATAGCATGATACAAAATGAAAGAAGTCTTTTATTAAAATATTTGCTGTTAGATTAGTGTGTTGCATGGGTAAGTGGGGGGAGGGTCAGGGAGAGGGTGTGATTGTGATTGCTTAATACAGAACTGGGGCTTAATATAACTGATGGATTATACACACATTTGGTTTTTGGTAGGTTGTGCATCAGCCACACTACAACATGCATGGAACCAAAACCACCCTTCTGTATGTGATCAGCCCATTGGGATTCATTTCTAGTACACCGTATTGGCATTAGTTGCTATGTTAGCTTGATCTGACTAGATCTGTCTCCACCATCACTGGGCAATGCACATGTCCTTCTGCTTATTTGGTCCATTACAGCTCAAACCACAAGGCAGACCAGGTGTTTTTGTCCCACTAGTGCCATCCTAGCATCAGGCAGATGGTTGCCTTTAATCTCTGTGGGGCATTGTATGCAAGTCCAGCTGGCCAAAGCTGCAGCATGGGTGTGTTGAGCAAGCATGCTCCCCAGGTGCCTGGGCAACATCTTCTTCCCAGTCACTCTCTGAAATTTTTAGTGCTGTGCTGAGTCCTGGAAGCTCCTAAGATGGAGAAGAGTGTGGGAGCATTTATGTGACTGCAACCCTCCAACCTGAAAGCCTTCTGGCTGTCTCTGACGCCTTCCTCTTGAAAAGCAGTCTGAAGCAATTGTTGAGTTTTATACGTGTACAATCAGAAGACCGGATAACTAATTTAGCTATCTATGCAGCAGCCAAGCAGGTAAGACATGTCAGGAAGGAACTGCTGAATCAGACTGTATTTGAAGGACAGTCAAAACTAGGAAGTGGAATTTGCTTTTTTCCTTATCTCTTCCCAGTAGGCATATCTAGAAATATACCTGCTTGTCTGTGAGACCCACAAACATCTTCTGAAACCTGTGAAGTAAATTGCAGCTAGAGCTTTAAAAAAGGGGATGCAAAACATGCAAATCATGACCATGAGTGTTGTGGTGAAGGTGCAAATCAGCTATCTTGTCTCTGAAGGAGCTCTGCACAGGACATGGGAAAACCTGCAGAACTTGGTTTTCTGTTCTGTTTCATCCTGAATTCATTGACTGTCAGTGGAATAAAAGAAATAGGAATGTCATGACTTCTAGATCTGGTTGCTATAAACACATAGGTTAAGAAATGGAAAGAAGCTGCCAATAACTTTGGGATGAGAAATAAGACACCAGTAAATATGTTGTTATTTGTTCAATTATGAAAGAGTTTCTGCTACTGTGAAAGGCTCTTGAACTAGAAGATATTTATAATGTCAGCCTTGTGTTGGAGTGCAATACCATCCGGCACATTTGCAGCAGCAATTACTTAATATTAATGGTGGTTCCAACAAAGACCATAACCAATTTTGGCAGAAAATTTGAATAACAATAAGAAAGTTGAGTTTCTGTTCATTGGTCAGAAATAAGAACATTTGTGTTGCCTTACAGTGATAGACCCATTGCAAAGCAGAACTTGTGCTGGTGTAGACTGAGGGTTTCTGTGGAGTTACATGCTTTTCACCTACTGAGGATCTGACCAATCATACAAGAGCTATTATGCTGCAAAAATGACATAGATAAGTTGAAAGGTATAGAAGAAAATGCTGAGGAGATCCAACAGTTTGAGCTTTATGGAAATTGCTGCAACATATCACCCCCTTGGACATTAGTATATTGCCATAATATGGTACAACTTGGAAAGAATTGTTTGATGTGCTTTGTCTACAGTTTCTTTCTTTCCTGTGCACATGAGGTGTCTACACATCCATAGATCACTGTAGACACTTATTCCCTTAATTGTAGGTGGATGCAGTAGGTGAGGAGAATCCAGCTGAACTCCAGTATGGCTATTTCTCCTCTATAAGTAATGTCTCAATCTATAAATACTGAAAATCTAGCATGAGGCAAAGAAACCAGCCAGCCCTAACCAAACTGAGCCCTACAGCTGCATTAGTTCCAGGCCTTAGTCATGACAAGGTTGATAAAGATCCCACAGGAGGAAAGAATCATGTCATTTTTATTCTGAAAAGTTCACATGGTAGTCCTTCCTCTAGCATTGTTACTCCTTTTTACTGCAAGTGGCTAGTGGATGTTTGGACAAGGATGACTTATTGTAGACCCAGCAGTAAGACTACCTCAATTTGTCTGCATTCTCTGCAGCCCACCACAAAGGTGTGGGCCAGTATGGCACACCATTGAGCATGGCAACATGTTGCTCTCTCAGTTCACACAGGCAAGGTCGCAGTACTTTGGGAGATGCCTGCCAAGCTTACTATCTAGAGGAGTAACTGGCACTAGTGCAGATGTAGGACTCAGTTTTGTTAGGGCTGGCTGAAGCTTCTTTACATCATGCTGCATATCCTTAGACTTAGTTTTTGCTCCAGATTGAAGCTTATCAATGTTTCTAATTAGGTTATTGCAAATAACTGGTCTTTGAATTACAGCCATTTTGGTTCATTTTGATCAAATGCAGGTTTCCTACAAACATTCTCCAGCTTTAATTTGAAGTCTTGTCTATAGTCAAGTATTGCTCCTCCTGGTGAACTGATTAGCTGGTGTATATGCTGAGTGAAAACAAAAAAGTGAAAGAAAACCAATAGCAAATTGTATTTGAAAATGGAACAAGTATCAGTTGGAGAAACTGCATGTAGTCGTTGTTGGTCACAGTGAAGAGCTTTCTCTGTGGGTGGCATTTAATTTAATGATTTCACAAATGGGTGGGGGCAAGTCCATCAATTTTCAGTGAGCTGACAGGTTCATTACATTTATAATAGCCAGGACTTGATCCTGCAAACCTTAGTCACCAGAGTGAAAAATAGTTTGAGGCCATACCATTGTTATGTATAAAATAAAGGAGAAATAAAGATCAAAATAATAATTTTTTTCTCCTTTTTTTCAACTTTACCATCAGCAGAATATTTCTGAAGCTGATGAAGCTTCATGATCCTCATTCGTATTTGCTCTGAGATTAGTCAGATCTGAAATTAGTCTTCTGGTTTTTCTGATGTATGCCTGAGGTAAAAAGTATAATAACAATAACAATAATAACAACAATAATGCCCAAATGACTGGGTAAACAGATTATTAGTTATGCAGCACAGTATGACAAAGCAATAATGTGAAGGTGACATAATCTAATACACACTGCAACAACAGAACCAGAACACTCCAATATCTTGCAATAGTACCTTATTGCTAGACTCCGCTCCTTCATTTAATACTTAAACGCAGGGACAAAGTAAAATTCAAGAGATCGTCAGAATGCTTGTGCATCAAGAGTCTTGCTGAATGCCCTTCTAGTGCCCTGCTTGCACAAAAGCTGGCAGCTGGGCAGCATGTGGTGATTGTAGGTCTGTAAGTCAGTGATCCTGAGGAAACAACCTCACCTTCACTGCTCTACTTCTATCCTGGACTGAAAAGTAAAGTTTGGTGACATGTGGAAAAAATCCAAATCAACAATTATTCTACTTTCTTTTGAACCTAAGAGAATTTTTAAAGCATTTTCATGTAAAAGGAGGCCAAAATTGTTTCTGCTTAACTGAGAACAGCTATCTCCAAGGATGAGAGTTGTCCTGTGCCAGCAGTGGTATGCAAAGTTAAGAAAGAAGGTAATGGGAAAGAAAGAGAGGGGAAAGGAAGAGAAGGAAAGGGGAATGAAAATGTGACATAGGCATAGAGGAGGACAGTGGAATTTGGTCAGGACACCCAGGGTTAGTAATCTTGGCAAAAAGTCCCTCAAAGTCTTAAAATGGAAATAGCCAGAGTTTTACATTTCATACTCAAGATGAGAGGTGAAAATCATTATTTAATTCTGGGAATCAACATATGATGTAACAAGGCATACTGCAGGGTATGCACTGCCCTATAAAGTGCTTTCTTGTGTAGGATCAATACAATAAAGGTGCACATTAACTGAGGCTGCATTGTGTTAGCATTATTTTATAGCAAATCCTTCCTTTACAAATTGATAAAAAGGCTGATTTACGTGTAGAGTTTAATTCGACCCTGATTAGTGATCACTTCATCACTTGAAATGCTAGTGCAGGGGGGAATTAGAAGTGAGGGAACCAGTTTCCTATTTGTCTTTAAAATAAAAGGCATTGGACACCTGGCACCCTATAAATACTATGACACTGTACGATGGCAAACATGGGCACAATGCAGTGCTTATTCTTGGTTGGAATCCATCTGTACACTACAGTAGTAAGACAAAAGAGGATTGTTAGCACTTAAAGGCACCTTGATGCAGTCATACCACTTGACTGTTTTATTAATTGCCCCATCTGTTAAGTGAGAACCTTCTGACATAGGTTGGTACGCGCTCTTAAACCCCTTGGTCTGCTTCCTATTGGTTCCACATGTGTTTGTATTTGTTCTCAGTAGGCAGAGATTCCAGAGAGAAAATGAACCGCTGCAGATCGATTGCAGTATCAGTCATGCAGAAGACATGGTAAAACATGCCACTTCAGTCTGGTTTGCAGTTAACCCTTTGAACACTGAAATGTAGGGGAGAGAGAGAGAGAAACCAGTTAGCTGCCAAAGATACTACTGGGAGAAATAAGATTGGTGTCACGACTTCTGAATTACTTATCTCATTAGAGGCTTTCTGCCTTCTAATAATTCTTCGCAAATTACATTTCCACTGCTGCCTGTCTTAGAGCTATATACTTTAGTATAGCCAAGCCAGACAGCATTAGGATGATGTGGAAGATTATACTGCTGTGCTGAGTATTCCTGCCCATTCTGCACCACCTGGATAATTCTCTGACAAAATTACAGTGACAACAGCAGTGACTGAGGCCTAGAGTGACAAAAGCCAGAGCATTTAAAGGTAAGGCCATGATTCACACCAGTGGGAATCAAACAAAGGCAGAGTGTTGTTAAGTGTTTGCAGAAGGGGTAGGCCCAATTCCCTCAAATTTTGGTTGGCATTTATGGTATTGCTTAGAATTATATTCTAAAACATGATTTTAAAAGGCATAAGGGAGAACTTGTAGTTGGAAGATGTGGGCAGTAATTCAAGGCATTTCAATATACTGAGAAAGTGGAATTAAAATGAAAAGACCAACTTTAGCTGAACTCACAGATAGAAAAGCAGTATTCTTATTAGTTGAAAAGGATTGGCAGTGTTGTACTTTGCCAGGGCTCTAAAAACTTGATGACAAATTTCTGAACCTTAAAGGTGACTTCTGTGAATTGCACACATGCATTCATATGAGGGAGGCAAATAGGACCTGTTTTCTCCAAAATCCAAGGTAGCACAAAAATCTTCTCTTGTTATAGTGCTACAATTGTGTTGACTGCAAAGGCTACTAAAGACTACATTAAATACAATGGTCCACATAATCCAGTAATTTCTCATGGAATCATAGAATAATTTAGGTTGGAAAAGACCTTTAACATCATTGAGTCCAACCATTAACCTAACAATGCCAAGTCCACCACTAAACCGTGTTCCTAAATCCCACGTCTACACATTTTAAATACCTCCAAGGATGGTGACTCAACCACTTCCCTGGGCAGCCTGTTCCAATGCTTGACGACCCTTTCAGTGAATAATTTTTTCCTAATATCCAATCTAAACCTCCTCTGGCACAACTTGAGGCCATTTCCTCTCATCCCATCACTTGTTGCTTGGGAGAAGAGATTGACACCCACCCCACCACAGCCTCCTTTCAGGTAGCTGCAGAGCACAATAAGGTCTCGCCTCAGCCTCCTCTTCTCCAGACTAAACAATCCCAGTTCCCTCAGCCTCTCCTCATAAGACTTGTTCTCTAGACCCTTCACAAGTTTCATTGCTCTTCTTTGGACAGGCTCCAGCACCTCAATGTCTTTCTTGTAGTGGGGGACCCAAAATTGAACACAGTATTCTAGATGTGGTCTCACCAGTGCCGAGTACAAAGGGAGAATCACTTCCCTAGTCCTGCTGGCCACACTGTTTCTGATACAAGCCAGGATGTCCTGTTCTTGGCCACCTGGGCACACTGCCAGCTCATATTCAGCTGGCTGTCAACCAATACCCACAGGTCCTTTTCTGCCGGGCAGTTTTCCAGCCACTCTTGCCCAAGCCTGTAGCCTTGCATGCGATTGTTGTGACCCAAGGACAGGACCTAGCACTTGGCCTTGTTGAATCTCAAACAATTGGCCTCGGCCCATCAATCCAGCCTGTCCATATCCGTCTGTAAGACCTTCCCACCCTCAAGCAGATCAACACTCCTGCCCAACTGCAAACTTACTGAGGTTGCACTCAGTCTCCTCATCCAGATCATTGATAAAGATATTGAACAGAACTGGCCCCAATACTGAGCCCTGGGGAACACCACGTGTGACTGGCCACCAACTGGATGTAATTCCATTCAGCACAGCTCTGGGTCCAGCCATCCAGCCAATTTTTTACCCAGTGAAAAGTACGCCTGTACAAGGTATGAGCAGCCAGTTTTTCCAGGAGAATGCTGTGGGAAATAGTGTCAAAGTCTTTACTAAAGTCCAGGTAAATTGTACCATTTTTGGTACAATTAGATGAGAGGGTGACATTATTGTTGAAAAGCGACCACAAAGGATGAATGCATGAGTCCTTTTGGCCTGTAGCAATGAGCAAGGTTGTGCAACTAAAAAGGAGGGAGCTTGTATTTCATGGGATTCTTGCTCCATGCAATTTCTGATCTTTCTCATGTCAAGAATACGGAGAGGGCTGACCTGGCCGACCTAATTCTCAGTAATGTGGCTTCCTCGTACTGATGTAACTAAAACTGCTAATGACGATGTAGACACTGGGTATCTGCTTAGTTACACAGTGTATTAGCTGGGTAATACCAGCCTTCTGAAAAGGCAGAACTAATGGAGGTAAGTGGAGTTAGGTACTGGACAGCACAAGCTCTGGCAGCACTTCCTTCAAACTAGGTGCTTGTCCCAGACTCTTTGAGCTTCTTCTAATCAAGTGCTGATGATCGTGCTGGTTATGATTGTTGGGCAAGTTGCTGGTAGTATAAAAGAGAATCCTTGTACCAAAGACCAAGGCTGTGCAAGTGAGAAGGAGTGAAACTGCATTATATGAGACTCCTGCTACATAATGTAGGGTATATCCCTTTGCTCAATTCTGGTCAGCTCTTCCAGCTGTGACCCCACCCGACTTCTTGCCCACCCCCAGCCTACTCACTCTGGCTGTCTCTTCTTCATTCCTTCCCATTGGGTATTTATACACATGTAAAAGGTCCTCCAGAGCATTTTTTTCTCCAGGATGAACACTCCCAGCTCTCTCAGCCTCTCCTTGTATAACAGAAGCTCTAGATCATTAACCACCTTGCTGGTCCTTTGCTGCCCTAAATCCATTATGCCCATGTCCCTCCTGTACTTGAGAGCCCAACACTGGACCCAGCACCCCAGATGTGTCTCACAAGGGCTGAGGAGAAGGAAAGGATCACCTTTCTTGACCTGCTAGCAATGCTGTTCTTAATGCAGCCTAGGGAGGCTGTTGGCTGCCTTTGTTGCAGGAGCACATTGCTGCTTCATGGTCAGCTTGTTGTCCATCAGGACTCCCTAGGGCCTTCTCTCCAGCCTGTCAGTCCTCAGTGTGTACTGGTGCCTGGAGCTGTTCCTCCCCAGGTGCGGGACATAGCACCTCCCTTTGTCCAGCTGCAGGAAGTTTCTGCCAGCCTGTTTCTCCAGCCTGCCTAGGTTCCCCTGGATCACAGCAGGATCCTCTGATGAATAAGCCTCTCCTCATCTGAAAACTTGCTGAAGGTGCATTGTCCAGGTCATTAACAAAGATGTCAAACAGTACTGGTCCCACGGTTGACCCCTGGAGTACACAACTGGTTACTGGCCTCCAGCTGGACTTTGTGCAACTCATCACAACCCTTTGGGACTGGTCATTCAGCTGTTTTTTAATCTCACTATCCACTTATCTAGCCCATACCTCATCAACATATCTATGAGGATGTTAAGAGAAAGATAACAATGTCAAAAACCTTACTGAAGTGGAAGTAAATGATTTCTACTGCTCTCTTCTCATCCACCATGCCAGTCACTTCATTGCAGAAGGCTGCTGGAAATTTGCTCTTGTGAATCCATGCTGACTACTCCAGTTCACCTTGTCCTTCATGTGTTTGGAAATGGTTTCCAGGATTATTCATCCATCTCCTTCCTAGGGATTGATGTGAGGCTTTACCAGCATGTTCTTCCCTAGATACACCTTGTCACCTTTCTTGAAGAAAAGAGTGACATTTGCTATCCACCAGTTAACAGGATCCTCCCCCAGTCATTACAACCTTTCCAAAATAACCAAGAGCGGCCTTGCAAAGACATGGGCCAGCTCCCTCAGTGTTCATGGCTACATGTCACCAGGGTCCATGGACACGTATAGGTCCAGTTTGTCTAAGTGCTCCCTAACCTGATCCTCCTCCACCAATGGGTACAACTACCTCCCCTTGGGCTTTCCCACAGTCTCAGGGGCCTGGGTTTCCTGAAGACTAGTCTCACCAGTAAACACTGAGGTGAAGGAGGTGTTAAGTATCCCTGCCTTTTCTGTGTCCTTTGTCATCAGCTCCCCTATTCCATTTAACAGTTGGCCCACATTTTCCTCAGGCTTCCTTTTGCTGTTGATGTCCCTTCAGAAAGCTTTCTTGCTGCCCTCCAAATTCAGAACTTTAGACTGTTCTTAAGACTACCTAAGAGACAATCATTACTATCTTTTCTTAAAAAGCTCTAAATAGAGATAAAGCAAACTTGTAATGGTACTGTATAAGCAGAGGCTACTTTAGGGTTGGATCATACCAATTTTAATGCAGTTTTTAGATGACTTTTTAAGCTTTATTAAGCTCAGAATGGCTCTAACAAATGCATCAAAGCTTTAATATCACAGTTTATGGTGGCAACAGACCCTCTACGTGGATAGAATTATAAGACTGTCTCTAGATGGCTGATGATGTTCCAGTCATCTTTTTCTCTTAATAAAATATACATTTGTTGAGAAATGTCAGGGTTAGCCAAGCATGAAAGTTTCCAGGTATGCATGAAGGGTATGTAAGTTGACCCACTGTTGTGGGGCCTCCTAGCAGAAGACCATATGTGCATCTTTCTCACAGTGGACTGTAGTAAGGGGATGTGGCAATTTCCTAGCTTTGGAGGTTTGAGTCAGATTTACTATTCTAACATGGTTATTTTGCACGTGTTGAAATTTTTTGGCTTGTTAACACATGCCTTAATGACTCAAGGGAGGTTTCACTGAAATTGGTTCTTGCTCAATGTTCCTTTTTATAGACACTCAATTGTAACTGCAAACCATCTTAGTGTACGGTGTTTGTTGAGAGGTATCCAGAGGCTCCGATCTTTAGGTTTTGCCTTTTTTTTTAAACTGAGAGATCACATGGAAAAGGGTTGTGAGCACTGGATCAAATTTAGAAGTGTAACTACTATTAATATTCTGCTTTTATTTTTCAAACCTGGAAAGAACGTCAACCAACAAAATGTTAATATTTAATTTACTGTTATCTTCTAATTATTTTTCTTTTCTAAGATATTACTGTAAAACTGAGGTTATTATTAATGCAAATTTACATAGAAAGATTTGCTCTCTTCTGTTCCTGAGGGGGTGAAATAAAAACACAAATATTTTTGTCACCACTAACCTACAAAGCAAGCTTCAGCCAAACTCAGTTAAGAACAGCACACTATCCTTGAAAAGAGGGTCTTTTTACAGATAGAGGTAGTAAATAGTTTTACACATGTTATGTTATAAGGCGGTAAGACTTAATATGGTGACAAGTTGTGGGAAGTCACAGAAAGTAGCTGTTGGAGAGACAAGGAGTGTATTTCTCCCGTGTCCTGGTGTTCCTAGCTCATGTTTTTTGCCACTGTAGCCTCATTCTACGAAAACAGAATGTTACAGACACGCTGTAGGGGTGTGTTGACCATAAAATTCCTTAATAAACCCTTTATTTCTAGCAAAATAGTTTTCATATAATCACTAATTTGACAGAACATTTTAAAACGATTTATAATTAAGAGGTAATACCCATGGAATAGAATATTGTCATAGGTTAATGGCCTCCTGCTGGTTCATGAATGCAGAAGCGTTTATTTTCCAAGCAGCAGGCGCTGATCCTCTGACAGTGTTCTATTAGAACAACAATTTTTCTATTATATAAAATGACTAGTGCAAATTTAAACATTTTATCTGATGGACACTGGTGCATTGGCGTGACAGATACTTACTGTACCATGTTTGACCCAATGCACTTTTACAGAGTGAAGGGCCTCGCTCTACATCCTAGATTAATTACTGACTTTGAACAGACCTTGTTATTTGCTTGGGCTATCTGGAGAATACTTGTTTTGATGTTTCCATTCTCTTCTTCCATTCCATCTCTCGAAGAACTCCAGCAAAACTTAAACTTCTAGTGGTTTTAAGCTTTTCCATAAAATAGTTCAGGCTCTTTTTGGAAGTGTTGGGGAACAGGAAGGAAAAATAAGAAATATACTCACTATAAAGCAAACAAGGATTAATAAAATTATATGTTACTGGGATTGCTTGAGGGGAGACAAGGTTCCAACAGTCTGTGTGCAGCTTGAGTTGTACTTTAAGTCTTGCCTTCATTATGATTCCCAAAAGTGATCAGTGCCAATTTAATAGGAGTCAAGCCAGAGAACTGGTCTGTGCACTCTTCTCTTTTTTTCATGTGGACATGCCTGGGATTCTTCTATGGAGAATAAGTGGTGAAGAAGAAATATGATTTTATACAATGTTGAGTCTGATAGGCAGGTGAATATATCTTCTAATACAAGCTATATCACTGACTCCTTCTGTCACCCTGAGCACTTAATTACTCGGTCTCCCTGTTGAGGGTGTGGCTGTAGATCATTAACATTTGTATAAGGCTTCAAGATGCAAGAAAAAATACCATTAGTAAAAGCTTTTTGGGGTATGTTAGGAAAAAGGAACTGGGTTGCAGTTGTGCGAGAAGGAAGTCCTCCTAGAAGACTGGGTGCTGAACAAGGAAACATCATCTCAGAAAGTACCTTTTGAAAGAAAATGCCATGAATAATTTTTTTAATCTCATGGAACAGGACCTCTCAGTAAATGGCAATGCTGTGAACTATATAGCCTGACATGGCAAGTGTTGCTTATGAAATTTCATAGTCAATGGGCTCTCCTTATACCTTTTTAGTGTCAATACTGTTGAAGATGTTGCAAAAACCCTTCCAAGTTATAAAGGGGTTAACCACCACAGCAGCTGAGTATCCTGCTGGTTCTGAAACACCTTTCTTCCTCGTCACACTCCCTCACTCCTTTGAAAGACTTTTTGAATTAGCTCAGCTTCTACCAGTTTCCTTTGAAAGGTATTTTTGAGTAGCAGTATAAATTCTTTATCAAAATGTTGGCAATATGCTATTTCCATTGTTGAACACTCTATTCAGCCTGCACTAAATTAATTAGAGAAATATTCAGTTTCTTTACTAGGAGAGGTAGAAAGTGCATAAGAAAGCAGGAAATGATCTTTACACATCATTCTCTCCTAGGGAATAATTGAATGCCAAGACTGCTAACCAGGCTGCAGCTATAATGAGCTTTTATTAACTTTTCTACTAGTGTTCCCATTCTTTGTCTACTAAGATCCCCTCCCTTCTTAGTATGGCAACACTCCCAGGTGGATGACAGTGCAGTAAAGAGTGGTTTCTGCTCAGCTGATAAATGTGGAAATAAGAAAATATTTTCCCTGAAGCTTAGCAGCATTGTCTGGAAATATAGCCTTTGTACACAGTATGTCCAAATGTCTGGGAACAATGTGGAACTTGGGTTCACATCACTCAAAGTTTAAGTATATTTTAGAGATAAGGAAGGAGCTGGACCATTACTATGGGATCACAGTTCACTATTAGAGGTGTTGTAACACTGCTGGTGTTGGGTAACTGCATCTGACTGAAAAAGTTATAGGACTAATGGCTTGGTGAGATCTTATGCCATTGTTACTCTAGTGCATTAGTATTGCTAAAGAGCTACTCCAGATTTAGGCTAGCAGAAGCAGGAGCATGACTGAACCCAGACATCTGGTGGACAAAACCTTTGTCTTCCTTCTCTTCCTAAATTTCCATGGAAAGTAACTCCACAGGTCTTTATGGCCAGCAAGGTCAAAGGAAGGACATGAATTCTGCGGAAGGGTTAGGAAGAGCTGATTCATTCCTGAAAACATAATGTAACTTATTAAAGAGTTATTCCAGTTTAAGATGTCTCATGTTTTTTTACTGTAGATTGTAAAGAAAAAACCTGTGCACCAAAATACCCTGGATATTACCCTGAATGTTCTCCCGGACATACCTCTTTAATAGGGGTAAGATGAGCCACAGGGAGTGTGCAAGCTATGCAGGAGGAAGGGTATGAAGCAAAAAGAGGTGTCAGTAAAAATGACTAAAGAAAACTTGAAGTTGGACCTCACAGCGAAGTGCATGTCTGCTAAGTCTTCCTGGGAAGATCTCACCCACATCTCTGGCACTTCCACAGCAGATAACCTAAGCTGACATTCACCTTGGCTGCATTACAGAAGTAATATTTTCACCAGGACAGACTGTTGTTGAACAGCAGCCCCATTGAATTACTCATGCTTTCCTTTAGCAGGCATGCATGTTTTCTTTTCCATAGCAGGGTTATTCTTTTTTTCTTTCTTTCTTTTTTTTTTTCCCCTAGTGCATACTAAGACATTCTCAGTCCCCCTGCCACTGCTCAGACTTGCTAGGTTTGCTTCCATAGAGTGGTCATGTATCATCCACTTAGAGTAATTTGATGGGAAGCAATCAATAGTTTTGACCAATTTTGTAGAGGAGTTTTGTAAGCATATAAGTAGTTGGGAAAAGTTACTGCTCTTGCCATCTTTGCCTTCTAGTTTTTTTAACTTTAGTGAGAAAATGAGGCCTTGATGGCTAATGATACAACTCTGGTAGGACAATAGACAAAAGCCTAGATATGAACAAGAGGAATTGCAATATGTATGCACAATGGGAACTTTACTTAGAACAGCATCAAAATTATTAAATTGGATAAGCAATCATTCAGCTGCCTAGCTGTCTCTGGAAAAAATGTTTAGTGAAAAGGGTGGGATGATTTACACCAACATTTATCCTCCCAAAAAACTGTCAGTCGACAATGTTTTTCTCTCTTCTCCTGAGAAACAGGATTTGTTGGACTTCCTGAGTCAGTGGTATTTAAAATATAAACAAATTAAAACAAAAAACAATAGGTGTTTTTCTACAAAGGAGCTATTCATTTGTGCTTGACTTTTCATAAAAAAAGGTGTTACAAAAGGTTTAACTACAAACCTATGTTAAAAACATTCTTGTGTAGGGGAACATTTTTTTTTTTCCATCAACATTCAGCTTCTGACTGGTCCTCCTCTCAGTCAGCTTGGTCAGTAAAAAAGGCATAAATCTGGTTACTTAATTTTACTCTGTGTTTTGTGATACTTCCTCCTTTTGATCAGTGTCTTAGCCTAGGAGTAGTCTAAAATTAGTGGACCTATGTGTGTAGTAAGTTGATAATGTGCTAGGCAGATGATAGGATTTGTTCTTATGTCTGTGCTGTCTACTGCAATCAGGCACTGGTGCAAGAGTGCAGAATTACACCTCTGAAACATGTTTCCCAGATGCAACCATTTGATAGTCAGCACAGTAAAACAAATATAATACCCTACACTGAAAACAGCTAACAAAAGTCACTACATAATCCCATGCTGTACCTATGAACACTATTATGCTCTCTTCCATCCAAACAGCCTCAGTCTCACAAACACTGATGAACAATAGAATATGCTTTTATTTTCATGCATTAGGGATAGGGTGACATAACTTGCCTGGGGCTTTGTTCTGCTACTTGTTGTTTATGAGGTTAACCCTTGGTCATTAAAATGAGAATTGCCCACCATTATCAGTTCTTCCACTAGGTCATAAATGTAAACACTGGGCTAAAAACCAAACTAGAGCTACCCACATCCATGCTTTGGGTCGATGGCTGGAATTTTCACACTATTATAAGAAAATCTCATGAAGCATTTTTCATGTCTCCTCTTTCTAGCAGGGAAGTTGAGCTTTTCAAACTTGCTGTAATGCCCCAGTTCATGATGTAAAAGGTCATTAGAAGCCCTTAGTGTGTCAGGGAGACAAATACATCTTGGCGTATAGTCCTGGGAAAAGCAAGAACCTTGCTCCAGATAGCGGGGACCCTGCCTCAGCTATTTTTCCTATAGGTGGTCCAGTATTCCTCTCATTGCAAGGGGCCAGAGATGTGTGAGCGGAGGCTGATCAGCACTGTCTACCCTGTCTTCCCACTGATCTCCATTTCTGTTTCCTGGGTGAAGGGGCTCTGTCTGTGTGTATGTCTGTGGAGGCTCAGTGCCGGATATGGATGCGGGACCACAGGTCACAAGGGTGTGCACCAGGGTGCCACCAACTGGAGAAACTGGGGTGTCTGCGTGTTGTATGGGTGTGTATGTGTGCAATCGCTAGTAAACATCAAGCCAGACTAGCGGTAAGTAGAATAAGGGGTTTGGGAGCCACGTATTGAAGTGGCCCTAACTCTGGGCTGGGTACTGTTGAGACCAGAAGGTCTGAGAGTTGGCTACTGGAGGAGCCATAGGTCCAAGACAGCTACTGCAGAGACCAGGGGTCTGAGCTGGGTACTGGTAAGTTCCATGGGTCAGGACCAGCTACCAGAGATACCTGTTTGGGTGTGCATGCATGTGCATGAAGCAACTGGGAGACAATGAAGTCCAGAGCTACTGGACAGATGTATGTCTAAAGCCAGTTACTGGAGGGATCCATACTGAATATATACATATATATATGTATGTATTTTCCACTAACAGCCTTTCATCCGGATCAGCCAGAGAGGGAACAGGGTGAAGATGTTAGTGCTGTCTGTGTTTTCGTAAATGCTCTTTCTTCTGTATGTGAGGCAGGCTGTGGGTACTTCTACACATCTATTGTTTGTATGTGTGCATGTCTGCCTTTTGGGAGCATGTACTCAGCATTGGTACTCACTGGGCCTGGGGACAAGAAGCTCACCGCTGCTGGGCTGCTAGATTCAGCAGCTCTGAATACATACCAGCAGAACCTTCCATTATTTAGAACATTGACCTATGGACCTTGAAGTACCATCCTCGCCATCTTACACTTGGGAAAGCTGAGGCAGAAGAAAGAGACACAATCCAGTTCGCCCAGAAGGCCAACGGCAGATCATCTGTGGTTTTGACCTGCCAGAAAAGTAAGAGTCAACACTCAAAAGGGGATGATTAAAACAGAGCATCTCTGAGTTGAGGATACTGTAGGCGAAGAGGAGTGGACAAGAACAACAGCTTCCCAGCTCAACTAGCAAGGTGGCTGTGAGAGCAAAGAGATTTTAAATTTCTTCCACACCTCACCTCAGCAGGCAGAGTTTAACATTTTGAGAAATATTCAAAGTGAAGACATTGCAGATTTTATACTACTTGTCCCAAACCAAGTCAAAGAAGCAAACAGAACCAATACACTTCTCTTTAAGAAAGTGTCATATCCTAGGCTGGTAAGCTGTAACACATAAGGTGTAGTAACTACTGTAATAAAACATGCCTTATCATGCCTTGTTCTTTAATTGTCTTTCACACTGGATAGTTTTCCATTCTATCCTCTGCCTTGCTCCAAACCACATAGTAAAGGAAGCATTTCTAGCACTTAGCATTAAAGTCTTTAAGACAGACCACAGTGCAATTAAACCATTGTGCTGCTGGAGGTACATAACAGCTTGGCATGTGGTTTTCCTTACACTTCACACTTGGGTTGTGTCAAGAAACAGTGCCAAGTAGCAACATGTGAAGTCTGTAGATGGTGGCTAAATATATCTTACTGTGGCTAGCCTGCAGATCCTGGTTCCTTGTGTCAAGTGCTGCAAAGCAAGCCAGAAGCAATGCAAAGGTAGGATGCTTGGCTTAACTTCCTCTGTGGCTGACAAATCCTGAGGACATTTGCCTGAGCTCCTTAGTTGGAGGGAAACTTGTCAGGACATGGGGCATTTTGAACTGGTGCACATGGGGGCTAGTGGAGGAGACAGGAGATAAATCCTGAAGTGAACTCTTTTACTGTTACAGGAAAATACTGGAAATGTTTGGAGAATGCCTGCTGAGCATCTCTGGATAGCTTTATTTTGTGTGAAAGCCACCTGGAAAATCTTTCTGACTCAGCTGGAGTATGAAAACAACTTGCCAAAACATCAGCTCAAGCTCAGCTAATCACAATACCAGTTATTAAGTTGTTATTGGCTTAAGTAGCTCTTGGAACCATGGAGGAGTGAAGTGAGTGTGTCAGGAAGTGTAAGACAGGGAAGGTGGATGCTGTCTTCCCTTCCTTTCATTACAAAGCAACAGTATTATAACCCACTGCTTCAGAGCTCTGCATCTGTACATTTTGTGTGTGATGAGATTTTTTTTTAAAATATGCATTTATATGACTGCATACAAAATAAAAATACATACACTTGCACACACTTATATATGTATATGCTGTTCATGTGTCTGCATAAGAACAAGATCCAGTGAACAGCTTGAAGTCTTCTGTGTAATTGCTTGCATTTCGGTAGGAATTGTTTTGACATTATAATCCAATCACAACAAAATCGAGTTTGATCGTTTTCAGTCATCCAAGCCTGCCTTAATTTGACAGGGACTGCTGGAAACAGGCATTCTCCTTGAAGGGAAACACGGCCTTTTCTACTTTCTGCATCAAAATCCTGTGACTTGAGGAAGGGGCACTAAGCTGGCAGTAGCACAGCAGTTTTCTACTGGGTATTTTTGAATGGTTAAATGGTGCTAGGGTTTTATTGCCCCAGGTCTCATTCTATATCTTAGTGATGACAAAGATGAGTCACCAGTGTATGGAGAAAATAAGACAAAAGGTGGATAAGGCCCCTGGTTGGGAGAACTGTGCATACAGCCTAAGTCTTTTTCTGATGTTGGTCAGCTGGATCTTTGACAAACATGCAAGTCCTTCCCCCTCCCTGTTTTGGAGCAAATTAATTCCTCATGTCAGCCTAAGTGGGTTGCTGGGTTACATGTGTAAAAGTATGGATACTGAAAATAGATACACCTATATGATGCACTCACATAAAAGGCTGAGGAATAATGCTGCTCAATTAGCAGTAAACAGAAACTGAGTGAAGATGATTTGTACGGTGATTAAATTTCTGTTGCTGACTATGAAGACAGAAGTCCCTGTGCTTCGGAAACCCTCTACAGCTCTCTGGATGGTTAAAAGGACTGAGAACATTTCAAGAGTTCTCCAAAGACAATTATGACCTTTCAAACTAATAGCTATCTTAGAAAAGACAAGCCAATATCTTGAATAAAGAAAGAACTGATACAGTTTCCCATGAAATGGGAACAGAGTGGCATGCTGCTGTGTAGAACTAAATGATAACATCACTCCAAACTGGCAAACAAACAGCTTTATTTTTTTTAAGTGCAGAGTCTAGGGAACAGAACTGTGTTTATCAGTTCATGAGTGCCTGTTCCCTGTGGTACTGCAGTATTTGACAAATTACTGCTCAGAATGGGTCACAAGGCACTCTGTGGTAAAATACCTTTTCAGACTGAAAACTTAAAGATTTGGGTGAGTGATGCATTCACTTCCACAGTACTTGCATTACAAAAAAAGATAATTTTATTATTTGAAAATGTTGCATAAAATATATTTCAGCATCCAGAATTTATTCAGGCATAAATATTGTTATTTTTATTTCTTTCTCCTAAAAAATCTCCAAAGTTATTTTATTACTTTGGCCTGGTCTGTTTTTACCCCTTTTTTGTCATTTTAAATAATTTGCTCTGGCATAGTACATGCACGTATAAATACAAATGCAAACACACACTTAATAATGAATTGACTTAGAAATCATAGTTTTTGTACTGTAGCTAAAATGAACTGCTTTGATGTCACTTAGATTTGGTTTTCTCCAAGTTTATTGTAAACTGCAACATTATGGCATTTTTAGAGCATTTGAGAGAAGGTCGATCATGATTAAGTTAGGATCATTAAAGAATGCTGGTAAGGATAAAGTGTGAATTATAAAGAACATCAAACAATGTATGCAAGTACAACAAAATGAATGAAGTCTGGTTTTCCGTGAATTTGAGTCCTATTTCAACTGCCATCACTACCCCACTATAAGCTCAGTTGCCACCCTTAAACTTATTTGTACCTCAAACCCCTTCTGCATCTGCAGTACCCTTGGGGCATATGATTGCCTGCATCTCTACCTGACTGGGTGGGAGGGAACAGGCAGGGGCACTGGTCTGGACTGGGATGTTGGCTAGCCTGCTGGGACAGCTACGGCCTCTCTGAACAGGCAGCTGAACTACCAGCCATTACCCTGGAACAGGCACTAAATTTGAGCTCTCTTCAACACAGATTTTATGTGTATTTGTAGCTGACAGATATTTGTTCTCTATTTTCATTTTCAGGTCAAAAAATATTTGGTGTTTCTAAAAACGTATTATTTAGAAGCAATTTAAAAGAATTGCAATATAAGGGAAAAACAATAATCCTTTCATTACCTTTTCATGAAAAGAAAATAAATTAAAATGACCAGTATGTCAGAGTCAGAAGCTGCTGGAATGATCAGAAAAGTTGTTAAAGGTGTATAAGGATACTGGGGAGACAAGGGAAGGCCATATCTGCACAAAAATGGGAATTGTTTCAACAAAAATTTGTTAAGGTTTGCCCTACAGTTCTTGGTAGTTCTTCTAGGGGTTTCTTTGTGGGTGTGTTTGAGGTATGTGCAAGTACAGAGGGGGCGAAATGGTAAGAGGGACACAAATTCTCTACATATGACTACCTTAGGAAGTACTCTTAGATTCCTGGGCTGCCAGGAAGTATGTCACAGCAGACTGTTTTGTGGTACTTTGGGGCTTTGGTTTGAGGCCGGACTGGAGCTAAACTCTTCTTTGGATTTGGCTCTAGAACAGAGAATTTGAAAGCAGGAAGCAGCTGCGGTTGTGCAACAGCTGGCCCATCCACAACTACGGGTCAGTGGGAAAAGGTGCTAATGGTTTGCCTATTAGTGGGTCTTGGGATGTACGCATCCAGAGTGAAATTTTCCATGAAAGAAGCAAAAAATTGCCATACGATAGCTGTGGCCAGAACAATACTGATGTAATGAACCCTTTAAGGCACTCCCATCCCACTGAGCCTTTCCGCTATACACCATACTGTCTCTAATAAAAACCTTGAATGAGAGGTTTCCTAGATGAATGGCTCAATATTGTAATAGGAAAGGGGTCACTGAGTCTGAACTACATCTAACAAAGTCTAACTGCTTAACAGAGGCCTTTTGATGAATGTCGTTTTGTATATGCAACTGGATCCTTTTTCATTGCCTCTCTTCTACCACCTGCTAAAAGAAACAGGACCCGTGCACACTCTGAAAGTAAAGACTATCAAAATGCAGCAGATCAGCACCCCTACAAGCTCTGCAGCTCTGTTGCTGCATAATGAAGAAATTATTGTTATTTCAATAAGAAAGCTGAAAACTTAATAAAAAAGATGAGGGAACTCTTTGCTCAGTGACATGCTTACGTAAATTTTGCCATACAAGGCTACTGAGATGTTGAAAATATTATTCCCTTTGAAGACTGACAGTCATTGCACAATGAGGCCACATTTTAATAACATATTTGAAATAGTAATAAACTGCTGAAAACATTTAGGGAGCAGGTAGGTTGTGATTATAGTAGTTTAGGAGTCTATGTGTTTGAGTTCAACAGTCAGACATTCTTGCCACACAGAAGGGAGTATTATCCTGCATTGGAAGCATTAAATGAGAAGGGAATGTTTTCATTAAAGAAACTCTGAAAACTGATCATGGCCCACTGTTTGCATCTTGTACTGGAAAAGGGAAACTCCATATGAAAAATTGCTTAGAGGGAGTTCAGTATACTTTCCAAAGGGCCATCTAAAAACCTTTCTTTTAAAATAAATAAATGCTGAACAATAAATTAACATTAGGTCTAGTCCTAGCTGCTATTCCATGTTTAACTGATTTGTGACTGTATTCCTCCAAGTTTCTGAGAGGACCTTCTGAAGAGACAAACTCCCAGTGAAAAGGCAGACCCTAAAAGTGATATATCAGACGTGTAAGCAAACACCTGGAAGCATCAGGATTCTTTGTATCTCAGTAATTCCTGAAGGTCTACTCACAGTTGAGATCCTGTTTTACTGTGTACTATTTAAACATAAAGTTTATTTCCCACAACCTACTTAGAAAGAAAGAAAGAAAGAAAGAAAGAAGGAAAGAAAGAAAGTTGGATACATTAGGTTTGTCTTCACAGCAGAACACAGTTGCCTGGAGGAAAAAACCTGCTATTGAGTATAAATTCCTTAAAAGTCAACTTCACCGTTGCTGGTCTTTGGGTGGGTGCTACTAGGCACTTACATTTATATTAATTAGGCATCTTACAAGAAAATATGTTTAAAACTGTCTTCTAAATGGCACAGTGATTGGAAGACACTAAAGTGGAAAAAACAGTTTATAATACCCTTATTTCAGAAAGAAGTCTGTCATGTCCAAAGACAACCTATGACATGGTAATGAATTATATGTGTTTGGGGAAAGATTTTTCTCAGGAGTAATTTTTTTGTGTGTAGTTATATACTGAAATAGTTTGCATTTCCCCTTTCCATATTAAGTTCTGCTTCTGAATACTTTATCTTCCTAGCATATATAAATGGACGCCTTGTCTGAAGTTGATAATATGAATAGTAAAAAAAATGGGAGAGTTGTATATGTTTACAAATCTGTATCTTACTCAACAACAAGTTAATTAAGCAAGATCTGTAAGCTGTGTTTTGGCTCCCTGAGCTGGTAAACTGAAATGTAAGCTCAAGCTCTTGCTTCAAATTCTCACTGTATTTGAAGAAATTCAGAGACAGATCCAATCTCCTCTCCTGTTTCAGGTCTGTATAATGGAATGAACCAATACCTTAAATCCAAACACTCCTAGCTTAAATAGGAGGGAAAAAATTAGTGCTGTCAAGGAATGAACTGGATAATTTTTATGTAGCATTCCAGAAAACATAATCTATGGCACATGTCCAGTTCCAATTTACTAACCAGAGAAATGGCTGCAGCTGTTTATTATGACTGGTTGTGCCAGTTTGATAGTGTGTAATCATATTTGCATAAAGATAAAAAGGAAGGTGTTATAGAACAGAGTTTAGCCATGCTTTTACTGTGAATTAAAGGTAATTTCAGAGTAATTAGGTATAATTTGTTAAAGAATTCTTCCCAGGAAATGATGACTCTGATTTCATAATTACAGGACAGTGCTTACTATGGTTTTCAAGGCAGGATAAAACATACTTGAGGGGGTAGTGTCCTACACTAGACAGATCTAATGTTGCTATGAAAGACAGGTGTTTTGTCAGATTTCAGCTACACACTTTCACACCTGCAACGCATTAACCATAGCAGTGATGTTAATGAAGACCAGGTGCTTCTTCCACCCTCCAGATGAGGAATTGGCATGAATGTTACCGTGTGCGACTTCGGAGTCTCCCATTTGTCTCTCCAGATAGGCTTTGATGCCTGTCAGAAGGTGTCCTTTCAAACTTCTAGTGTGGGAAGAAGCTCAGGCCTGCAAGAAAGTCCAAGGGAGTAATCGGGTAAGGTCAGACAGAGGAAATGCTACCATCCAAGCTCGCGACAAACAAACATGGTGGCTATGCATGGAGCAAGCAAACAACATGTAAAAAAAAAGATACTTCATTAAGGGTATGCAGCCGTATCTATTCTTTTCCTACCAGGATCTGGGGTAGGGCCCTGAGTGTCCAGAAAATAGCAATAAAATAGCTATAAAACCTGTAAGATAGATATAAAAAAGATGCCATATTATTGACAGCTCCCAGATACAGCCCAACTGAAGAGCCCTTATTCCTTTAAAATTTGAAAGCTTTCTATTTAATCCAGAAATGAGTAATGGATGCCTTGAGCAAGATTTATTTTTAATAAAACACAAGGTTTTCATTGTGACTGCACCTAGAGAATTTTAATATTCTGTTATGGAACATGAAAATTTTTTAAAAGTAATTCTTTACAGGGCAATCTTTTCCCCTTTTCTTTGCATTTCCATGTGTTAGATTTGAGGTTGTCCACTCCCTGCAATTTGTAACAGCTAAGGAAAAGTTAATAATGGCTCTGAGAAGGGAAAAAAAAGAAACCTATTGAAAGGGAAAAGAAAGGGAAAAAGGTCTATAGTCTCAGCAGGAGCTTAGTTAATTATGTGACTCCTTCCCAGCCACTTTTGGCACATGACACTACCTCAGCAAAACAATTAGCTTTTCCACGCTGAGGGGAAAAAATGGATGGCCAAATATCAGAATGTGTGACAGTGCTTAACCCTAAAGTCCTAGTTAAGTTAGAGCAGACCTGAAGCACTACAGATATAGGGCTTGTTGTTTTCTTTTTGCTTTTAAATATAACATTCTTGAACCGAGAATACAGAGTGGGAGGAGACAGGAAACTTGTGCGTAGAGTTTTGAAAGGCTAAACTGTGGTGTACTGCATGTAATGAATCCTATTGTGCTGTCCAGTTAATGAACCCTCCTGTACTGAACTCTGATACAGCAAAGAAGTGGAATCATCTGATGTGCTTTCTTTCCCTGCATATTTGTTATTGACTTTATTCTGTGTTTGAGATGCCTATGGAGTCCTTGGCCAAAATTGCTTGGGCCATAATATTTTAAAAACATTTTAAACCAACATATCAATCTGCATATATAATCTGATCATTGTGGATCTACTTTTTTTTTTTTAACTATTTTTTTTTTTGATCTAATTTTTTTGTTTTTCAGAAGTCAGTCAACCTCACCTTGATCCCTGGGAAGGTGACGGAGCAGCTAGTCCTGGAAACCATTTCCAAGCACATTAAGGATGAGAAAATCATTGGAAACATGGCTTCACCATAAGTCGTACTTGACCAACTTGATAAACTTCGTCAATGAAATGACTGGCCTGGTAGATGAGTGGAGAGCAACAGATACTGCCTACCTGGACTTCAGTAAGGCCTTTGACACTGCCTCCTGAAAGATTCTTGTAGACAGCCTGTTAATGTATGGGCTGGATAAGCAGTCAGTGAGGTGGATTGAAAACTGGCTGAAGGGCCAGGCCCAGAGAGTGGTGATCAGTGAAACAAAGTCTAGTTGGAGGCCAGTAACTAGCAGTGTACCCCAGCGGTCAATAAAGGGTCCAGTTCTGTTTAACATCTTCATTAATGATGTGGATGATGGGGCAGAGTGTACTGTCAACAAGTTTGCTGATAACACAAAACTGATATACCAGATGATTGTGCTGCCACTCAGAGGGACACTGACAGTCTAGAGAAATGTGCTGACAGGAACCTCATGAAGTTCAACAAGGAGATGTGCAAGGTCCTGCACCTGGTGAGGAACAACCCCATGCCCTGCTATGTGCTGGGGACCCCCCAGCTGGAAAGCAGCTTGGCAGAAAAGGGCCCGGGCATCCTGGTGGACACCAAGTTGAACATGAGCCAACAATGTGCCCTTGCAGCAAAGGGTGCAAATGGGATGCTGTGCTGCATTAGACAAAGGATTGCCAGCAGGTCCAGGGAGGTGATCCTTTCCCCCTCCTCACACTGGTGAGGCCACACCTGCAGTGCTGGGTTCAGTTCTGGGCTCCCCAGTACGAGAGAGACATGGATGTCCTGGAGAGAGTCCAGCAAGGGGCCACAAAGATGATGAAGGGACTGGAGCATCTCTCCTATGAGGAAAAGCTGAGACAGCTGGGACTGTTCAGTCTGGAGAAGAGAAGGCTCAGCAGGGGTCTTATTAATGTATATAAATACTCGAAGGAAGAATGCAAAGAGGACAGAGCCAGGGTCTTTCCAGTGCTGCCCAGTGACAGGATGAGATATAATGGGCACAAACTGAAACACAGGAGGTTCTCTGTGACCATCAGGAAGCACTTTTTCACTGTGAGGGTGACTTAGCACTGGCACAGGTTGCCCAGAGAGGTTTTGTAGTCTCCATCCTTAGAGATATTTAAAAGCTATCTGGACACGGTCCTGGGCAACCTGCTCTAAGTGGTCCTGCTTGAGCAGGCCAGTTGGACGAGAGATCCCTTCCAACCTCAACCATTCTGTGATCACGTGATTCTGTGATTGCATGATTTTTACCTGATCCCTCTTTCCACCCCTGACCTGAACACCTCATACAGCAGCCAGCGTCTTCCTAGTTGCAGAAAAAAAATGAATGCAAGTCTAGATGCTGTTTATGTAACTGACCTTTGTGACAGCAGTTACACTGAGCGAGTCAAGTTTCTCTGTAGGGGCTTAAGACTACTCAAATGGTATGTCCTTTCTTTCAGTGGCTTCTGGATCAAACATTTTGGCATTGCCTTTGTAGCTCTTTAAACTCCAGCTCACATCATAGCCAGCATATGTTCTAGGAAAAGAAAATACCCTTAGTGAAATGATAAAGACTATTACTATTAATGTTTGTGTTCATGCAGCAAGATTTTGATATATTAATATTAAAAAATTCTGCTGTGCTATAGATTATGTTCCTGTTTTTACTTGAAGTGATAGTGCAACTGCTGTCTTTTGTAAGAAAGCATTATCTTCTCCACTCATGGAAAAATCTACGTTTTTAGAAGAAATTCAAGAATACATATTTATAGTTTTGAAGTCTAATCCATTAAAAATATTGTCAACAAATTTGCATTCTGGTGAATGTGCCTTTCTGGGCCCACTGACAGCAAAAGCAGCAAAATATTGAAAATTAGAAGTTTGTATATGTTCAAATGGGTAACTTGTGCCAGGATGATTATACATGAGATGAAACAAACCAGACAACCACACTGGGCACTGTCAGTAGGGTTTTGTTCTGCAGTATATAGTAATTGTGCTAGGAGTGCGATATAGATCTGCAAATGAGACAGCAATCATGCATAGCTTATTAATTCATCTTTTTCTTAATTTTGAGCTCATTTTATTGTAGCAACCTGAAATGGTGGGGTTTTTTTGTGTGTGATTGGACACAAATTGGCAGAAGACTCCCTGACAGAGCAACTCCTGAACTGGGAAGAATGCAGAACACTTCACACAGTTTCTGCTCTAGTGCTGGTCCTCCTTGTCCAGCCTGTTTGAACCTCTGGCTCAACAGTTATTTCACAAATCTTTACAGAATCTTTACAACTTAATGATAATAATTATGGTAGTGGAACAAACGAATGAAGACCTAGGCCAATCTCTTGTCTATAACAGTTTCCGAGTGTCTCAGTGGATGGCATAAATTACTTGCAAGGCACAAAATCATGGAGGATTTTAATCATGGGAGAAGTCTTTTCCTAATGCCAGCTGATAATCAGCTTTGTTTGAGGGCAGGCATGAGGTCTGCTTGTCTCAGATACAGATGTAAACTGAATGACAGAGTGCCTGGCCCCCCTTTCACTGTTCAGGGATGACAGTTTGTGGCACCTGTGGAACAACTGGTTTAGTGTCCAGCTCATGCTGACTAGCTGTGTATGATAGTGATACCCCTGCGCCCAGGTTCTCTGCCATGGAGAGAAACAACCTATGTTATTGTATCTTCCTCCTCTAGCCCAAACTTAATTCTCCAACTCTTAAATCAACAGCATAAAACACAATTACAAATATTCATACTGCTTCTAATAGCTGACTTCCATAAGAATGCCTGATTAGGTCCTGAGGTATCCCTTACCTGGACCTCCAAGGGTTTCCTTCTAAAACAAACACTGCAGCTGTTAAGAATAAATTCCACTTGTTCTGGTCATTGTATCCTGAAGCTCTCTTCCTTCAATCTGTCCTGTTGTTTTTTTTTCTTTTAACTGCCTGTAATCTGTTTGGACAAAAGGATAGATGTGAAGCCCCTTATTATCTTCCTTTGGGGTCTTTGGATAGGTGAAGTGGAAGAAATGCCACTGTATGCCTATGTGTCTGAGTTTTAACCTCCCCTGACTAACAGTGAGAATACTGCAGTTTGCAGTTCTCACTCATAAAAGAGATGAACAGATCTGTCTCATGATGGAGTGACATATTGAAAATCATATTTTTGTTCTGGCTTTTTTCCTTATACTACTGCATTCTCTGCATATGCTCTGTGTATTCTGTCCCCTGCATCTTACTGCAAGTTTGGTAACTGACATCAGCCTCTAACAATGTAGTTAGTACTCCTTGTCCTCACATTCTGTTCTCTAATGCATGTAGTTTTCCTTCTTTTATTAATAACACTATTTTGTACTATTGGTTGTGTACTCATGTCCCTCTGGAAACTAATGCAAAACAGTTGCATTCAGAATGATATTTCAAATGATGACTCCTACTACAGTATCCATCTCTCCTTTCAAAAATTTAGCTGAACTAGTGGCGCTTTCATTCATTGTTCACTTTGCTGATGTGATGTAAGGTTTTGCATTTCTTCTCACGTGCTGGTCATGGTGTTGACTTTTGCTGTTTGCAATAGCATGTGAAGCTCTACCTGGTTAGTATTTTCCCCTATAATGTGGAGCTCCTAAAGCCTTTCCCTCTTGTAATGTTTTGCATTTATTAAAAAGTATTCAGCACCAGAACACTGTTGGCCTTCCATAAGCTTTGGCCTAAGACAGATGAGTGCTTATATTGGTTAACTCTAGTTATTCCAGTAGTTATTTCAGATCTGGTCCCTCCATACTGCACTATTTAACCCATCAGCTTCATCTACTATTGCCAAGTATTTTCTTCTCTTTATATCATCTGTTTGACAGTATCCCACTCATAAGCATCATATAACACTTCTGATAAACCCATTTGTTAGTTTTCTTCTTAATTCTCTCTAGAGAAGTCAAATGAAAACTCAGGCAGAACTTCAAATTAAAAACATCAAATACATCAGTCCGGGCTAGTTCAGAATATTGTCATCTTTCAAATACTCTTCCTTTTGCTGGGCCTATTGTTAGCAAATATAGATGAGAGCATTATTTATATATACCTAAACAGGCTAGCAGATACTTCCTTGGTTCATCTGGTCCTTTGTAGTGTTAAGTGATCACTTGTTGTCTAAGGTACTTGCAGGAGTTATGCTTTACCCTGTTAAGGACTTCAACCACTTGTGAATAACAAAAATTACTTTGCAATGCTTTCTCTGAGAAACTTAACTGTTAGGGTACAGTTCCAGTAACAGAAAATGTCAGTCCCCGGTCTGTAAAAATTATTGCAAGAGCAGTTAGTGAGTAAGATCATAACCCTTGATATGTTACAAGAACCAAGTTAAACAGAGGTTTGACATGAATATTCTGAGATCATCTCCCAGTGTGAGAATAGAAGACTTTCAAAATAAAAAAAAGTTAGATTTTATAAAAATAAACAGTAGGGCATTTAACTTTTGAAAGAGAAACATAAAATGTCAGAGGGAGACAGAATAGGTTTCTTTTTAAAAACATTGTTTATACACAGCTTTCCCACTTCCCACTGTGGCCTAGCAGGTAGGTCCCATGCTTGTTTTGAATTGGTTTCCATAACCTTCAGAGTGTTGGCGGCACTGCAGCCTCCTCCGGTCGCCGAGACATTCTTTCTGTCACATCTGGCTTGTGTGGCTGCTCACTCAGGCTTTCCCAGGGCACGCTCCCTTCCCCTGCAGCCCCCAGCACTCCCCTCCTTCCCTCTCTGGGAGGCCTCACCCAAATGCTTCTCCTGAAAGGAACATAGTGCAAACTGAGAGCTAAACAAAACCAACCTACTATCCACCGTGGGACCGCTGCCTATAATTGAAAGAAGAGAGGGGTAAGTCCACAGGCACAGTAAATTGCAGCAGTGCTTCGTTATGGAATGGCCATCCAGAAACTCTGTGTTCTGGCATCTGCTTTTTTCCTCACACTGTTTTTTTCTTTTCTTTTTTTTTTTTTTTTTTTTTTTTTTAGTGAAAGATTCCTGAGATGTGCATTATTCAGTATAAATTCAGTTTGGCCTTCAAGCCACATGCTGGACTAAAAGTGTTATCTTTCCAAGTATGCAATTGTTTTTAATTACCCTGCCAATGAAGCTGAACAAACGGCGGTCAGGTCACACTGCCCAGCATGGCTCATAAGTTTTATGAGCTATGTTGCACACCACAACAATGTGTGCAACCACCTTTCATAAAACAGCTCACTGTTTCTCAGCCAGATACTACTTCTACTCTGGATGGTCCTAACTGCATGTCTTCTTGCAAAGCTCTTGTATAACTTCAATATCTACCATTTACATTGTTAGCAATGAACTCAAACTCCCATTACCATAGCTTTGTCCTGAATTTCAAATAGTTCCTGACACTCTGTACCCTTGTGCACTATGCCCTTCTGAGTGACTTAACACTGACCATGAAAACAGTAGTCAAAATATTGAGGAACTGCATAGTTGAAACAGCCTCCTATCCTTTGCACCTGGGTTTATCCTGAAGGTAATACAGACATAGGTTACTCATACTTTGTTCCCAGCTCTGAGACAGGCCTTTCATTAGGATGAGTCTCCAAGACTCTTGAAGTTCTCTTTTCCACTAAAAATACTTACTTTCACCACTTCCATATTTTCATTTCGTCAGTGAAGTTCTTAGGTATTTGTTCAGCACCAACAGCCCAGGGGGCATGCCGTTCCTTGGGTCCTGAAGGCATAATTGGTATCTGAGCTGTTCATAGAAGCATAGAACTCTTGTGAGGAGTGTTTAACAGCTACAAGCAAGAAGTGTTGCCAGCAGTCGTTACCATCTTATCCAGATTTCCATTAGAAAAGTGTTTTTCAGAGTGTCTCTCTTTTTCATGTAAGAATTCCTAATAGTGAAATTACTGCTTAAGAGCAAACGTCCTGCCAATTAGAGGCAGGGGAGAGAAATCCTCAGGTTTTGCTTTCTTGAAAAAAAAGGGGGAAGAAAGCAAAAAAAATTGAAGGGGATTTGATTTCCCCTTAGCTCTCACAGCGTGGCCAAGTGTTACTTAGCAGTACAGTGATAGTGTCCAGAGGCTGCAGTGGGGATCAGGCTGTACTGATAGGCAATGCATATGCAAGCAGTATACTGGTCATGTTGAAACAGTGCCACAGGAAATCTCTAAGGTCTTGTCTGGGGGTTGGTGTCTCAGTAACACAGTTCAGAAATCAGGCTGCTGCTCCCTTCTAATTTAGCTATCCTGGTTCCTATCTCAAGATGTTGGGACCTGGCTGGGACACACACACAGAGTCAAAGGGGCGAATGATGTCCCGTCAGCCCTGATCCCAGAGCAGTGATAAAAATAAAAATGGCATATGAAGGTGACGAGGGAGAAGGATGGGAAACAGGCAGGGAGAAGAAGTGCATTGAATTAATTTGCCTTTGGGAGTTTTGCCCACTGTTTATAGAGATGGTAAGGCAGTTAGAGGAAAGAATGCTGCAGGATCAGCGAGACAGGGAAACCCAGGGGAGCGTGAGTACATGGGAGTAGGAAAAACAGTCTGAAACAATCTTCCAAATCAGTAAATGCAGAGGGCAGCAGGATGCTGATCTTTTACTGTAACCAATGTCAGCTGCAAGTTGTAACTTCATGCTATTACTTCTCCAGAGCATACTTCTGGAGTGTTACTTCTGTTGGCATTAAAATTTCCTTTTTTCCTCTCCCTCTTGCTCCAGTCCAGTCCCCACCTCCTGAAACAGGATCAAGTTTCAAACTGCACTCTCAGATGAAAAAAAAAAAAAAAAAAAAAAAAAAAAAAAAGGGGCCTGGAAGGGAAAAAGTAGTTTGTACATCTTGTGGTTTTTAGGGCCTCCTGAGGAATTCCCAGTGCGGGCCACCTCCAACTGCAAATGCTTTATCTATGAATGCGAACTTTATAGTATCAGCTCTAATGTTATATCTTTGCAGAAAGGATTAAATCACTATTCAGTGGACAAATTGCCTGCTTGAGTAATTTGTACCTCAGACAAGAAATGAACCAAATGATTTGGATAGAATGGGAAGAAACCTGTAGTTTTACCACTTTGAATCAAATCCAAAATTCAGTTTGAGGTTTGGGTTAGAGATGTACCCAAACCGCCCCTCTTGCTATAAGTAACTCCACATTTTACCAGTGTTTGATGTAGGTTTGGTCTTATTCCAAGTTTGGATTTTTGTCATGTCAAATGTGTTGATTTTCTGGAAAAGTAGGGAACATAACTTCTGTAAGTAAGCAAATTTAATGACACTTGTAAATACACAAATTAGCAGCAGGTGCATTTTTTTTTCTCTGATTCATTCTCAGAGTCAGTAACGCTGGTGTGAATCTGAGGAGAGGAAGAAAAAAAGTCTAATTGTATTAATGAAGAACTTCAGAATAAATAACATTTACACAGCAACAGAGCTGCTAAATGTTTGTTCTTCCAATTCAACTTTTATGCACACTAGTTTCTTTACAGGACCAGGGTGTATGCCATTCTGTTCTACATCCTGCTGAGAGGCAAAGAAATTCTGATTCTAATGGATATGAAGACTACCTATCTGTCATCACACTCTTGCAAAAAATATCAGAATAAAAATTTGCATAAATGCAGACATAAACCATGGGGAACATATGCCTCATCATTTTAATATTCAGGTACAAGAAGACCCCAGAATAGGAAGATCTTTGCCATGCCATATTTCCACCTTGGAACTCATTAAGTTTGACAGCTGCCTTTTACTGTTTCTGATACTCCCCCCGAGTTAAACATCAATTTTTTTTTTTGTTTTGCACTTTAGAGGCAGAAAGTAAAGGTCAATTTGGCTGTGAGCTCAGTCTGAGACATCGGAGGCCTGAGTCTTTTCAAGTGTCCAGTGCCTGGTTCCTTAGTTGGTCTTGCAGACATTAAGCACATTTTAAAAATCTTTCTTAAACTATCCCAAGCTGGACATTCTTAGGACATACCACTCTTTTAAATACCTTTAGTTAGAAGAAAAGCAGTTTGTTGAGGCACTTCAATAATATGATACTGATGCACTTGTTTATAAGGTAAGGAATTTTTCATTCAGACAGCTTGCTTTTTACTGTAGGAAAAGAACCTCTTGAGTTTAAAATCGACCATGTAGGTTTTGTACCTGTTTTTTTCTACCCACAGTTTGCTACTGTAACAGACATTAACAAGAAAAATTACAAAAATAACATGCATTTTCTTTGGTCTTTTTCTATGTGAGGCCACCTGGGGAACTGTTTACACAAACTAAATGTCAAGAGAAATCAATTAAATAGAATATTCCTTTAAAACATTTACTTCCACTCTGGGTTTTTGTTTTGTTTTGTTTTGTTTTTTAAACACAGACAAATTTTTTTCTTATTGTACATAAAATATCTGTATATGGAGCAGACATGAAAAAAAATTAGTATATCAGTCTGCTGGGAAACCTGGCTGATTGAAGGGGTCAAAAACCCACCAGTCTGCAGGGAATAGTTTTCGAGCTGGCACACCTGCTAGCAGCACCTCAAAGCTGGACAGGCAAGACGCACATATGCCTCCTTTTCAGTTGCTTTCCTGCTTGGCTGACTTAATATGGAGGATGTGTGGAGGGATGTTTTTAATGGCAGGATTTCATATGGTAAAAACATCATGCAGGAAACAAAATTTGGCATCTTGGCATCTGCTAAAGGCATTCAGCCCATCTTAATGTATGAAAGCCTGACATGACCACAACGATGCTGTCTCTTACAATTTTATCTTCAAGACTTAAAGTAGTCTGATGTTGTGAAAGTTTCTAGGGATACAAATCTCTTTTCCATGCTCTAAACCAAAGCTGAAAGTGACAACTGACAATGATGTAAGTGTGAGTTTTAGGTAGATCAGAGTCCCTCCTGACCACCTCAAATAGTTTCCTGTACTGAACATTTAAAAAATTAAAAAAGTGCAGATCCCAAACCAAACTCTGAAACTTTCTGCCCGTGTTTGAAATATTGTATACAATTATCTGCTGAAAACTTATTTACAAAACATTACACCTGCTGTTTGGATTTCATCACCCAGTTTATACCTACTGTGTAGATGTCATCAATGTATTAGTTCATTGAGAATATTGTCCTAGGGAAGTGTTTTCACTCCTGACTACTTTATATGCTAATGTTGTTTTTGTACAACTTCAGTTTTAACTAGTTTTCACTTTTGGGTTTTAAGTAATATCAATGCTGTGCCTTCTTAGGCAGCTAGCTACATGTGCATCCTTCACTCTTAGAAATAGATTGCAGATATATAGATTTCTGATCAGAAAGAAATTCTTCCTTGCCAGTTCAGACATGCAAATTTGTGTAACTTCTTTTCAAATGGATTCGATTTATTTTATCTGGATTTTTATTGCCTGTTACAGCTGTTGATCTCTAGGAGGATTGTGCACTGCATATAATGCTATCCCTTTCCTGCACTGTTACATAGCAGTCTTCAGGTTCCAACATAGGCCTTTTGACATGTCTCAAGATAATAGCAAATAATGAGCTTTAAATCTTCTTTTGTTGTTCATGTTGCCATGTTCTTTCTAGAAAGGAGAGTGTCATCAGCTTGTGTTTCACAACAAACAGCCCTTAAAAAAAAGGTGAAACCTGTTTTATTTTTCTCCATTTCTTAGGAGTGAAATTGGGAAGGCTGAAGTTGTCTGCAATGCTTTCTGTGCTTATCTGTTTGCTAGTGTCTTGGAGGCTCTTTCTTTATACCTATTTAGTTACAATGCTGGTAAAGCATGGAAAACAACAGAGTTTCTGGACAGGTTTACAAACATACTGATGTATTCTGTTTTGTCAGCAAGCTGTTGTAAAGAGGGATTATTATATAGCTTATGTAGTTGCTCTATTGCCCCCAAATATGAAGAGGGACAATGTGGCCACATAGATGTTGAATAGGGAACTAGGTTACCTTAAAATTAGAAAACTTAAAAGAAGAAAGGAAGGATTTTATTTAGGTTCCAAGGTGTATGTCGAAATAATGTATGAAAATAGGATTTCACTTTCTTTTTTCTATGCTACATTTTATAAGTTATTAATCTATTTTGCTTGCAATTGTTTTTACTGGATTATTAACAATTTCCCCTTTAAATAAGCGTGTGTGTATTTTTACAGGAGGTTGTTAGCAAAATATGTAGCTAAGTCTCAGTCTGTAGCCAGAAAATTATTACTTAATGCTCATTGCACTTAATTCAGTTGGCTAAATCAATCAACATTCAAACAGGTGAAGGCACATTTGATTCATTTCCAAAAAGACACCTTAAATTCTGAAGGAGACAAAACTCTGCATTCTGTATGTGCTTACCAAACGATAATGCAAGTACAGTCAGTTGATTAAGTTGTGGTTTTTTTGGCAACAGTTCTACACCTGAAATTGAAAAAAAAGCTGTTTCCTTAACATCAGAACTTTTTCTTGTGACAGAAATTGTTGAAATAAGTTGTTTAGATTGTCGACCAGATTTAGCTTTTATACAACATTATACTACCACCATATCAGGGTTGGCTATAATGGAAAACAAATGTCTGAGACTTTTTACTTTCCATTGCTTTGAAATGATTAATTAACTTTGTTCTAGTTTGGAAGATGAGCAAATTTGGGGATATTGGAATTCTGAGTGGAATGAAACCACTTTTCTTAGTTCCCCTAATAACACAGATCCTGAACCAGGCCAGCTGGCATGCTCTCACCTTGAAAGGTGTCGGCACATCTCTTTGAATGCTTGGATGATCTACTCACACAAATAAGCACTTGGATCTATCACACATTGGTGTCAAGCTCTGCCTCATCTTGTGGTCTGACAGCTGTTATAGTCCCCCCATCATGTCTCTGCACCCTGGTTTGCTGAAATGCCTTAAGGATATTGAACTAGAGTAAGCCAGGTGCATCCATTAACTTATACTTGGTTTTAGAAAGTACATAGCAATGTGTGTTTTTTGTTGCTGCTGGTTTTGCAATATGCTGCAGGGTAACCAGATGGAAATGCCAAACAATTTTATGATAGTTCATGGTGGGGGTCTACAGATATCTGTAGCAATACTGTCACACTTTGAAGTGACTCTGCTTCCGAGTAGTAAACAAAGGGCATTTTCAGAGTGCCTCAACTGTTCTCTTCTCCTCATAGGTGGGAATGCTGTGACAGGCTGAATCATTACTTGAATAGTAATGTGTCTGGTAAGTTCAAAGACTCTGCTGCAGCCCCTTTCCAGGGGTTTTAGTTGTATCCAATTAATTGATTTATAGTACCAGTGTGCCATAAATAAGGTGTCTTTAGTGGATCAGCAAGAAAAAACCCCAAACAAACAACTTACTTAGAAATCAACTGTGAGTGTAAACATGTACTACACAGTTAACCTGAATTTTTGGCTTGCACATCTAACCTGAATTAATACCCAAGACTGCAAATATTCCTACAGCAAAGACCTACCTCTGATACCACGACGCTGTTGTTTCTGCTCTTGATCTGTTTGGGCTTGAGGGTATGGCCTTTATCCTAAGACAAAGCCTTAGGTTGTAAGAAAGTTTCTTACTACCTACAGCAGGAAGTTGGAGAAAAGCTATGGGAAAAGGTGAGGCATAGAATATTGGTCTAAGAGGAAATATTAACTCAGAAATGGGAAGGAGGAACTGGGGATGAAATGCAGATTGGTGCTCCTGCAGGACACTGAAGAGGTACCTTTTTGCAGCACTAGGCAGGGCAAGGAAGACTTACCAACTGGCTGTGGAAGCCCTAAAGCCATGTTTGCATGGTGCTACTCTGAGCTATTAAAATTTCTATGTTTCCGAGGTGATTAAAGTGAATAAATGTCTATTTATGACACAGTGGAAATAAGCTTGTGAGAAGATTTTGAGTGAGAAGTGAGTCACTTTTTCCAAAAGGCTTTTCTCCCTCTTGAATGAATAATAGTTATCTTCACTAACTGTCATATTGGGCAGTATCAAACAGCTGATTGCAGATATGAAATTGTATGAGCTCATTTGATGAGATAATTGAGGTTTTTTTTTTCCTTAAAATTTCCTAAGTCCTACAGTAATTGCTATTGCAAGGAAGGAGTACAGTTGAAATATTTATCTATGGGATTTCATGCTGATAGTTTATTCTAGTATAAAGTGGGAAGATGAGTTTAAAATCTTTTTCATGCTCTATTAATTAATTGCCTACAAAATTATTTAATTAAGTTTTCATTTATTTTGCCAATCCCCTGCTGCTGATGAAACTTGACTTTTGGGATTCAGACTTGCCCTTTGAGCAGACTGGTTCTTCAATATATCAAAATGTATAAAGTTTTTCTTGTTGGCCATGCATTTTCTTTCTATTGTCTAGAAATCATCAGTGGCGCATAAGCCTTACTTCTCTTCTAGTTCCATGATCCAATCTATCATACTACAATCTAGGAATGGATAATAGAAGTTTTTTCTCAGTTGATTTTTTCTTTTGTTACAATCCTTTTTGCATCTGTTACTTCTGAACTGTGTGATTCTATAACTTTGGGGGTGACTGTCATATGAGTGGCCTATATTATTAGCTGTTGCAAATGAAATGGCACTGAAATACACTAGCTCATGCTTTCATTTTCTTCTTTGTCCTCAGTTCATACTCAAATCCAGCATCAAAGAAACATAAGCACAACCTGGTTTACACCTTCCTTTTTTTCACAGGCAGATACCAAGCAGCAGTCTTGTTGTTCATGCTAACACAGGTTCATGCTAACACATGACCACCTGTGTGTCTTCCTGTCTAAAAAGACCACATCTACCTGTCTGCTGTTTCTTCTTCATGGCTGAAATTCTTGGGCAACCACAAAGCTTTTCAGAAACCAGGCTTGCTTTCCTCTGTCCTTACCACAGGACTTTTCTGTTCCATTTGGCATTTTGTAGACCCCTTTAGATTCAATTCACCTTTGACTGAGTGATAATGCTTTCTAATACTTTCTAGCACAAAAGCTGGAAATAGCCAACTCACTTTTCATGGAGTGCTACACAATCTCAACTTGCATTTTTATAATGGCTTTTATTCAGAAGGAATCAAACATGCTTTTCAGCTCCTAGTCCTGCTTTAGGGGATAAGCTGTTCCCCTGCAGCCTTAGGAACTCAATACCAAAATGCAACCATCAGGATGGAATTTCACTGTGTGAAGGGTATTGTAGTGACCATATTGAGGAAAGGATGACTTTGAATGCAGATTTGAGCCATTACTCTTCCACAAAGTGATGCAAGATTTTAAATTCATTTAGAAAAAAACATATCCCTTAGCTTCTATGGTTGACCATAGAGGGATAATATAAGCTTTCTAGAACGCATCTTATTTGCCTTGAATGGAAGATTTAACAAGACATCACAGAAATGTACTAATAGCAATAAAGATTGAAGCAATGAGGATTGAAGGAATTGAAGATGGAGGAACCTCATGAAGTTCAACAAGGAGATGTGCAAGGTCCTGCACCTGGTGAGGAACAACCCCATGCCCCGCTATGTGCTGGGGACCCCCCAGCTGGAAAGCAGCTTGGCAGAAAAGGGCCCGGGCATCCTGGTGGACACCAAGTTGAACATGAGCCAACAATGTGCCCTTGCAGCAAAGGGTGCAAATGGGATGCTGTGCTGCATTAGACAAAGGATTGCCAGCAGGTCCAGGGAGGTGATCCTTTCCCCCTCCTCACACTGGTGAGGCCACACCTGCAGTGCTGGGTTCAGTTCTGGGCTCCCCAGTACGAGAGAGACATGGATGTCCTGGAGAGAGTCCAGCAAGGGGCCACAAAGATGATGAAGGGACTGGAGCATCTCTCCTATGAGGAAAAGCTGATACTGCATAATGATGTTTAGGAAAGTTGATTGTTTAATCCTGTTCAGGGTTGGAGGGCTGAAGGCCCTCAGTACCGCAGCTTGTTACCTGTTTTACTCCAACGATTGCATTCTCAATCTCTTTTCACATTTTTTATCTGTTGCAGTGCATGTTGTACAAGCAATAATTTTGGAATTAATGCAAAACCAAAGTTCCTTTGAGCAAAGGAGAGTCTTTGGTCAAGATTTCTTTGCTAGATTTCAGGGTGGCTTGGTACTGGATGATATATTGCCCCCATAAAAATGAAGGCAGCTTTAACTCTCAGTTTGTCTTTGCTGACCACTGTTCAGTTCTTGTTTCTCAGCACAAATCCTATACTGATCACACACAAATAGATGATCTTCCTTTTCTGCAGCCTTAGAGGTTTGAGAAGATTGCAATTTGCTCTTAGTTCACTCGTAAACTAGGCTGGGTATACTTTGAGCAATTCAGTCTTACTAGAAGTTTCTTTGGATTCCTTGAACAAAAGAACTGATGTGCTAATATATTTTCATGATTTACATTTGTCCTCACCACTTATGTAGCAAAGGGGACATAACCTATGTGGGTTTTGGGTTTTTTTGCCTCATGAGATGTTGAATTGCAACAGTTAATACTGAACTATATTACCACATGTAGCTGAAATCCTCATAATTGGTGTGAATGTGATTAAAGAAATCCCTTACCCCTGAGGCTTTTGAGTGAGTTTGCTTCATTTTGCTGACTGATAACGGTTGTCATATTTGATCTAGCATCAAAAGTGTGGAGAGGAAAAGCAGAAGCAAACCAAACTCTATTTTTTTTTTTTTTAAGGTTGAGTAGGACATTTGTAAGTTACATGTGTACAAATAATTATGCCTTTTCACACTGTGCTTGTTGAGGTGTAAGGGCATTTTATTCTTAAGGGATTTTGAGCAAACCATTGCCACTGTT
The DNA here is from genome assembly GCF_000737465.1 of Haliaeetus leucocephalus. Classification (NCBI taxonomy): domain Eukaryota; kingdom Metazoa; phylum Chordata; class Aves; order Accipitriformes; family Accipitridae; genus Haliaeetus; species Haliaeetus leucocephalus. The sequence goes on from NW_010972590.1 coordinate 1,425,394, forward strand.
GGGGTGGATTGCTTCCATGGGTGGCCCAATTCCATGGAAAGCACATAGCCTATAGGTAAAACTGAAAGGAGCAGAAACATTCATTTATTTATCTTAATTACAAGATACATCCGTTTTCCCATCTTGGCTGTGTTTAACAGTTATTTCTAAGCACTGTAAATCATGCACCTAGACATATCTTTGGAGGGCTGCAGAGAGAAATTAGGGATTTTCCCCTTTACTTTCACAAAAAAGGAGAACATTTGCTTGCATTTTTCTTGAAGTCACTATTTTTAATTATGGTTAGGGGTGGATGATGGGGTGATAATAACCATTTAAAATATATGGGCCAGATTCTCACATGGTGTCACTTTGCATTCGTTTATCTCAGTACAGGGTCTGACTTTTATGATATTAAACTAATAGAAGGTAGTGGAATTATCCAGCCTCATCAGCTATGCCAGCTCAGAGTACGTACAGTAATGCTTCTGAAAACAAAGCAAAATATACAAACATAAGAAGAAGAGAGGTATTTACTACAGATGGATTGAGGTATATGGTCCAGCTACCTGTTAAAATTGCGGCAGCAAAACAGGATGATTTCAACAGAAGATTGGGAACAGAGATTTCTAACCTGACTGCTAACTGCTTGCTTTAATGTAATTAACTATGTTTATGATGATAGAGCCTAGAGGTTTAAGAAAAGGTGGGGAAAGGGGGGGCTCAGAATTGCTGTGAATTACTTATTGCAGAGAAGAGGGACAAACAGGACAGAGAGAAGGCTCAACTGCAATAAACAGTGTGAACAATGCCAACAGCTAGTCTGGTGTGATGATTGGGGAGGGAACATGTGGCGAGGTGAGAAAGATTATTTGAAGGAAATGGGATGAAGGGATGGAAAAGTGAAAGAAACAGGATGAAATAAGAAGTGGATAGATGGACAGATGTAGTTAAGGAGAAGAGGAAAGGAGAGCAGTGTCAAGATGGTCACTTTCTTTTCATGCCTGAGAGCTCTTTGCTCTGACCACTTTTGCAGCCATTCTCCATAGTTCTTTCCCCAAGGTAAGTTCCCCAAGAATGAAGGCATCTCTTCAAAATATGTAGGGTTCTGGGGGAGGAAGCTGAACCTTGCGTTGACTGCTTCCCATTTAGTCTTTTTTCTCCCTAATTTCACTGCTGCTTCTTTTAACTTGGCAGCTTATCTAACCATGAGTTTCAGTTTCTCCAGGTGTTAAAGCAGCTATCGTATGAAGATGAAAAGTGCTATAAAAATGCTCAATCATATCTTGTTCATGTCAGGCTTTGCAATGAAACTGGTTTCTCACTTGTCACCTGTCTGTGCTTGTTCTTCATAATCTTTTTAATGAATCTGCTATCATCAAACTGAGCTCTGAGATGAGCTCAGGTATATATATTATCAGTTTTAAAGAACTGAATGTGAGGATGGATGACTCTACAAATGGAATGTTTTTAACATTTATTATTTTGGAGGGACTTCTGTGGCTACCAGTGTTGTAAGCTTTAGGCTAGACTAATCAGTATCCAGGTGCTGTTCTACCATCTAACCTTCTCTGAAACTGCAATACAATTCAGATCAAAAAGGGACTTGGTAATTTTGAGATTGATGGACAGTCCCCTAAGTTCTTTAAAGGTTTTAGTCAAATGCTTGTAGTTAAAAACTTCTTCAGTCTTCCAGCACAAAAATAAATTGGTAAAGGTTTTCTAGGTTAACACTTGTGGCAAAAGCTTTCAATCTACAGGAAGTAAACATATGATTTCCATACTGAACATGCCTATGTAAGTTTTTGACACTTGAAAATTAATGAAACATATCATTAATTTCACAGCTTTAAGCAAATCTACATTTAAAGGCTTTTACCTGGAAATATTTGACAAAGCCTCTTTTCCCAGTGCAGGATGGGCTCACAGATTTTTTGAGCATGATCTTTGCGTGAGACAAGTTCCCCACTACTAAGGTTAAATTTTAAAACTAAAGGAAAAAGAAAGGGATAGAAATAGAGGAACAGTTTCAACTGCTATGATTGCTGGTTCTGACTCCTTGAGGTTCATATTTTTCCTTCAGTAGCCTCTGAATAACCCCATACCTTATCTTGATGTATCTTTTTTCACTTCCAAATCATAACAGTAGTTATGAGAGGAAAATTTTACATGTGATATACTTTAAACTCCTATTAAATTTTATCAAGTATGTCCATTTACTCATCATAAACCACACACTTAGCTGACTAATCCTTAAATTCTGCATGTTTATTATGCAGGATAACCATAATTTCTGAGTTAAAAACTTGATGATGCTTTTACAAGAAAGGCTTCAGTAACTTAAAAAAAGAGATAGTCTTAAGCCCTGAGAATTCTATGGTTTATTTGAAATGGTGCCAATTATCTTTAATTTTCTAGGATCATGATGCACATTTATCACTCATGATCTGCACTGTACAGTCAATAGGTCAGAAATATAGCAGGTTTTATCATAAAAGAAATTTAGGAAGTGCCTCCTAGCTGGATTTATGGTGTTGTCCACTTCAAGTCACTGACTCTGGGACAGCGGCAATGGTTTTCTGACACTGTTGTTTGTATGGACAATATTAACTGCATTGTTTCAAGGCTGAAGAATCTGTTTGAAAAACAGGAGCTGTTAAACAATAGCAATACCCTCCCCCCATTTTCTGTGCCACCTGTCTTACTTGGGTGGATAATTCATGCTTTTCAACAAGATATTTTGTCTTTCATAGCACACCTAGTACTGACTGAACTCAGATGATCAGTGCAGTGTTTCACTTGTATTTGTTATTATTTGCATGGTGACCGTCTATCAGAGATCATTCTCTGCACACACAAAACCAGGGAAAATATGATGAATTTAATTCTCTGCTAGAAGGTGATGTTCATCACCATGTCTTTCATACACTTTGCTTTCATTAAACACAGAAACATGACAGAGCATGTGCCTCCAGCAGTACGGTGACTGTGAAACATTCATAGTGGAGGCAAGACCAGCCCAAGCTCTGAGCACTGTCCCAGCATCAAGGCATGACTTACAGTGATTAAAGCCCTAGAGTGATCTATTGCAGATAGAGAAAGCAGGAGCAGTATATTTAATTCTCTTTATATAAATTGTTCTTCCATTGTCAGATAAGTTCAGGAGCTGAGTCCTGAAGAATTTATTTAATGATTTTTTTTCATATTTTTTACTATCATGAATATAGTTGCCATGTCGAGAAACAGATCCACTAGTTAGTGTACAAACACATATGAGGACACATTTCTTAATTCAAGGTCTTGCCATGCAAGAAACACAGTATCAGAATAAATATTTCATTATTTTTGTACTGTTAGTTTTCTGCAGAGCCCTGAAAGTCTGCCAGAAATTTAAAATGTGCAGATACTGAAAGTTGCTGTTTGTGTGCTGTTTATGCCTTTTCTAAACACTCATAAGATTTACTTTGCCTTGGACTCTGAATAGTCAGCTTGACTGCTCTTTCATTAAAAATCTTTTATGGTACAAACGGAGAACCAGTCTTGACCTGAAGACTGGTTTTGTGTTTGTGTATGTGTTTTAAAATACTCTTTCTGATCAGTACTTAATGGTCAGGCTTTCTTTATTTAAAGCTGATTTAGCTTGTATTGTTGAGTAATAGGCTGCTGTGAAATGCTTCAAAATCTGAGTATCCAGCAAAATTATTTTAGGCTAGAGAACTAGAAAGAATCAATCTAAGTTTTTTTATAACAGCATTGTGTCCCTCTCTCCTCATAAAGCAGGCAGCATATCCAAGACCATAACTAAGTTGCCTCATACACATCTAGAAATGTAAAGGCATCAGGCATCAGCCCTGAACCCATAAACTGCCTTCTCTGGGGCTCTTTGGTGATCTCTGGAGATGTCTGCATGTGTAGCTTGTGTGGAAGGGGCTGTGAGACTGGGGCTGTGGTCGTCACAGCTTCCTGGCCACATCACCCCAGGACAGCAGTACAGTAATGGCTTTTTAAAAAGATTATCCTAGGTGTACTCAAGCTCTGCTCCTATCAAACAGACCATTAAAAAAGTATAGAACTGAACTGTAGTGAATGTGATCTTTTACATTTTCCTGACTATAATACTCAGATTAACTTTAATGAAAGATTGAAGAAATAAATTAAACTCAAAATACATGTTAAGCATTAGAATTGAAACAAAAAATAATAAGCATGCTACTCTGTCCATTTAAAATACCTTCTGAGAAGAGCATTAATGTGTGTCCTCAACTCTGAAGATTTGTTTTCTTCTATTCCCATCTTCCCTTTTTAAAGGTTAGTACTTAACCGTTGGACTGAATTTTCATGGCACTGAGTCTTGTGCAATTTATAGACTAGAGACGCTGACTGTATACAGAAACCTGGAATAAATTTGCATTATTGATACAGCTGAGTTTCTCATCAATATTTGATGTACTGTATTGTCCAATTAGTATTTCTGAGCTGTCATGTGCCAAAATACCTTTAATTTAAACATAGATGTAATATTCAGCTATAACAGAACTTGAGCACAACTTTTGAAAGCTGAGTATTTCCACATATGAAGAACCAAAATGACTATGGTTCAATTCACTGAATGTTATTTATACCTCAGAACTTACTGTCCTAAAAGTGCTTGTCCCATTGGAAATATGATTCAGATGGCCTGAATTGAAGAAACATTTTCCTTTTTCCTGTGTAAAATATGAAACAAAAGACAACTGAAAAACACCTCATTAAAACAGTTCCTTTGTCCTTTGACAAAGTAAATTGTAAAGACGCATGGCAGTTTCCCTACGTAGGTGGTCTATTTTATGTGCTAACCTCACAACGACCTCTGAGATACACTGCAAGTTATTTGATGGGTTCTGAGAATTTTTAGTGTGCTGAAAATCAACATATTGTGCAATGAGAGATCTCAGGTTTTCAGTCTATTAGAGAGTAAGGTTCTAAGTGTGAGAGACTTCTTTCAAAACCACTGCTTGTCTTTGGCCGGTTCCACTTGTACCCGGGCTAAGTGAAAGTTTTAACTGGGATGTCCCTTCCCTACTGGGCCATGTTCCCTTAACCTTTCAGGAAGACACAGGTAGGTTTTCATGATCAGTTGCAGGGTGTTGATCTCATCAGTGTGTGCATGTGTGATCTTTACATATGATCCTGGGGCGACTACTACAGGTACTCCTTTTCATGTTTAGTAGTCCTAGTACATTTTGCCATCCTTTTCTTACAGGCTGAATATCTTTGCATATATGGAGGCAGCCAAGGGAAGCTTCTTTTGGTGAGGAAAAATAGATACCGTGGGCCAGATCCTCAGCTGGTATAAATTACGCCTGCTCTGCTGAAGCCACTAGAGACATACCAGCTTACTTCACAGAGGAAGTAGCCATGTGTTCTTTGTGACTTTCTTTTTTAGAAGCATCTTTATAGAGTTGCAAATGTGTTTCATATCCTTGGTCCTGGGAGGAGAGCAAGCCAACACTTGAGTACATTACAGCACTTTAAATACAGTAATTTAACGATGCCCGTTAATCAGTCAGCTAGCTAGCATGGAAAGTCTTTACAAACGAGAAAATATAACTTTCAGTTGTTACTGCTAGACTGAAATTCTTTTTTTTTTAAAAATATAATTGGTCTCATTTTTTTCATTGCCAAGTAAAAACAGAGGCATTTTCCACCCTCTAAATCTTCCAAACTGTCACTACCCATAGTCTGAGACAGTTGTGAGAGAGGAGCTGAACTGCTTCAGGGTTTAATGTGGTCTCTGTCAGGGCTGGGTCTGTCATTGCCCAGTGATGTAATTTCATTAGTTTGTACAAAATGGTTGGGCTGGGACAGTTTGCTTGCAGACACTTACATTCCTACTACTTATATAGGGAACCAATTTTTAACAGCAGATAGCAGAGACAGGATGGAAATGTTCTTGCTTGAACTGGTGCCACATGACTGCATTAGCCTATTTAGGGGTGAGCCAGGGACAGAAACTCCTCAGTCTTCCATCAGTCGGACATACCTATAGTTGATTGGCACACAGAAATACTGCCAAATTAACAATAAAAGGGAGGAAAAAATATCCCTGAAGGTGTGCTTATGAAATTTGTTTTCCTGAGACTTAATAGGCCAGGGAGGACCATTAGATCATCCCAGCTCACCTTCTGTACATCACAGGCCATTAAAATTTCACTTAGCTATCCCTATATTCAGTCCCAAAGCTATCAGCTGGATTAAGCATGTCTGCAGTCAGAAAGGAGCAATGGTGTCCAGATGTTGTGGATGGAGTGATGCACTTTAATCGTAAGAGAGAAGTAGCAGTATGTTTATTGGATATAAAACAGTGATTTAACAAAGTTTGATAGTAAATGCGACAGTGGTTTAACAAGATTTGATGGCAAGGTTTACTTGATATTTACTGCATAGAGGACAAGGTCAGACTAAAATGTCAGGGAGACCCTCCCATTGAGTCACAAGGTTCAGGAAGGACCCCCTTGCTTTCTAAACTCCTTCTCAGAGAGGAGTCTAGGCGTGGCTGGATCCACTCCTTGTCCAAGACTTGGTCCCATTTTATGTCTAAACGATTATATATGCGCACTCAATCCTTTATATCACTTAGCTAAGATTTCAAAGTTTAGCATGCTATTAATCACTTACCAAGAATCTGCTGCAGCAAGGAACCTCTTAATGTCGAGAAGTAACCTTGAGAGGTGTCCTCACTCAAGGGGTGATCCTGGCATGCAGCCTGCTGCCATGAAGGAGAGCTCAACAGGCTCTGGGCTGTCCACTATCTATGGAGTAAGATAATTGACTCATACTCATATTTGCATACAGACTACAGATGTTAGTTTCTTCCAAATGTGCCTTGAGTCCGACATTGACCAGCACTGTGATTAGGTGGGTGCATTGTTCAAATCGGCTCTTGGCTATTGTATTGTTATCTGTCTTCCCCAAAACCACTTTGAGCCGGGTGCAACCATCACTACCGGATGCATCTGTTACAGCCGCCACTGGTGGTTATCACTTGAGCAGGGTTACAGGAAATACAGGTCAGGTTGGGGCAAGGGGACCACACTGCCACACCAAGGAAGGAGCAGGAAGGACCGTGGTACTGCCAACACCTGAAGCTCTACATGTTGCAGTGTACTGTGTACGTAAGGTTTGTCCAGATGATCTGAGGAGATGAACCAAATTCTACATGGCAAAGTAAGGTTTAAAAATCCCAGCAAAAAAGGACCTGTTAGTCCTTGTGAATCTACCATCACAAGAAATTCCCTCCACATTTTAAAGCTGACAGTTGTGATGGAGCTATGGATGTGGTTGAAGATGTAGGTGAGTGCCTGGGGAAAGGGCCATACTATAGCAGACCTATAGCGTGTCTGCTAGCAAAAATTGGGCTTTTACCATGCATCAGCAATGAAGCACGCCTAGACTACCACTGTGTCTTTGGGTCTTTGGCAAAGATTAGTATCATCTCCATGGTATGGCAGGAAAAGATGCAGAATATCCCATTTGTACCCAAGTGATGTTCCAGCTCTTTCCCAGGTCAACTGCTACTACAGCTGGACTAGGAAGAATCCCTGCTTTATAGATGTATGTGTATATCATGTGAAGGACAGAAACATGATTAGGGTCTGAAAGCCCTGTGAGGGGAGTGTTAGATGCTCTGATTTGCAGTCAGGAACAGTGACTTTGCACATCTCTGTGTTGTCTCAGTCTTTGCTAACAGACTTTTCTCAGTGACATGTTATGTTCTTGCTTGCTTGCTTTCCCTCCCCCTGTTCCTCACCGGTTTTGGAGCCAGATCTAACTGTTTCCAAATAGACAAAAAAAAAAAGAACTCCAAACCGCATCACTTTTAATCATACATCTAGACTGTAGGAGTTGAAAATGGTTATGTCCAACACAAATCTAAACAAATCCTCTATGTGGGCAATGGTGTAATGAAGCAATGGCCACTCTGTATTGAGAAGGAGTTTCTATCAAGCCGTAAGCTGCTAAAAGAAAAGAGAAAAAAGATGGGTATGGCACGGCTAGGTAGCAAGATGACCTGGGTAAAGAGTAGTTGATATGAGATTATTAGCTGGTGAACTAAGTCCTTAGTGACCCTTGTTTGAGCTTTGATTCTCTTTTCAGACAGCAGTCACTGAGTGACTACACCACAGTTCTTTCAGGAATATGGGATCAGATTGCCTTGCTTCCTGCTCTACTCATCACATTTTATACTGCACTTACACTGATGCTTGTAGCACCCTACACATGTGCTCTGCAGAATCAAGTCCACAGCATTAAATTTTGGAACACCAGATATCATTGTGTTCAATATCACCTGCTTCAGTATTTTACATCAGCTGAATGTGGGCTTCTGCTTGTAAAATGTTTCCTCACATGAGAAAAAAAAATCAGAAAAAAAAAGATACATTTGTATTGTTCTGTGCAAAACATGTTGTAACTGATATGCTAAGCCCAATATGCCTCTTGTTGTTTGACTTCACACTGTAATATGGCCATTAGGTAGCATTTTGAATTTTAGTTCTCAAAACGACATAAAATGCTAATTAATTAAGATGGCTACTTCTCATAATACAAATAGTTAAAGACTATTAAAATATCCCTAACAAGGATAAAACAATTGTGTAATGTTCAAAGCTATGACAACACTTTGTGAGACTAATGAGTAAATGTCAACTGATTACAAAGGACACAATTATAGAGGGTTAACAGCTATGAAATTAATAATGCTTGTTAATCTTTAGGTAAGATTTAATAATCACTTGATAATTATTTAATTTACAGTAACTCTCCGTATTAAATCTAAACGAAGGTTTATGTTCCCAGTTTGATATTTGTGGCTTTAAGCATGCTACTGGGAGTTGGGCAGCTAAAGCCTTGTTCTTAGCATTGAGGCGACATAATCTGAATAGGAACCTTAATTAAGTGTTACCAAATGTATTTTACTTGGCAGTAGAAGGAGAAAGATGAAGTCCTGGATCTGAACAGAAGTCTCAGATCTACTGGCAACTAAATGTGTGTGTTCAGGGGGAGGAAGGGCTGTGATCCATGCATGATTTGTTTTGTTGGAATGAGGTACAACAACTAAGATTAGATACCTGCAGTTTGGGCCAAACTTTAAAAAAACAGTTGAGGAGTGAGGTAGGGTGAGAGAGAGAGAGAGAGAGAAATAAGCCAGCAGTTGACTTTGGTGCCATTCTGTTTCCCTTGTCTTGCTACTTAACCATTCATTGTGACTGTGAGTGGTTTCTGGTTGCAGATTGGGTTTTCTTCGCATCCATTGACATACTAAATACTCAGCAGTAATATTAACAGGGTGAACATTATTCCTTTTCAATTAAAGAGTGGATGAAGTTTAAAAAAAGAATATAAAGCCTAGCATCTTAATCTAAATATCTTTGTGTTTGGGAATCCCATTTCCCTGCTTTGCTTAGCAGTTCAAGCTTCAGTTTTGGTAGAACCAGTAAAACAATGGGATCATGACTCAATACAGTGTTTATGCAAACACTGATGTCCCTCTTGGTTATGCCAGAATATTTGAGTACTCCTATCTTTAAGCCAGCACTTAAGTCCTACTGCAGTCAAGCAGCAGAACATGGAAATGGGAAATAGATTCTGTACCGCTTCTTGCACTGTCAGTTTGCCAGCTCAGCTTGATCTGACAGTCTCTATTAAAGGTAGGAGAGGTATTGCAAAGTGCAGAATGCAAAGCCTGACTTGCTGATCTCATAAAGTCTGCGGTGATGGAAATTAAATTTGTAATTTCATTGGGTTGCAGAACAACACAACTGAAAAGAAGGAATCCCAACAACCCTAAGCGCACCTCAACATTTTCAAGATGCTTTCTCATTTTGTCTGCATTGCAAAAAACTAAGTACAGATTCTACTCTATTATTATATTACTCTATTATTGTAGTACACTGAAATTGTATGAGACAAAAGGAAACAAGTATATCACTGACTGTGAGTACTAGCAAAGCAAATTACCAGCATGTAGTTCTTTATCAGGTAAGGGATATCTTTACGTGTTTACTTTTCTTATGCCTTGTTGGTCTTTTATGATATGAACAACAACAAAGAGCTAAATAATAGAAATTACACAGTGATTAATTTCTGAAGCATTTTTTTGTCACAATTAATTTTGTGAGAACATGACAAAAAACTGCAAAGACTCATCATTTTTATGCAAGGTAAAACGTTTGTCATGTCATGAAATTACAGAATAGAATAAAGATTTAGTGTGTTGGGATTTTTTTGCCAACATGGAACAAACACCTTTCGGTAGAATAAGAAAAACTGTATTAGCCAGGAAGACACTTTACTCATCTCTTTTTTTCACTGCCAAAAGTCCAGTCAAAACTTTTTCCAACTACTTTGTTTTGGCTTCCTGCTAAATGTTAAAAACAAAACCCAGTAAAATTTTATATAATAAAAGATCTGCCAGAAGCAAAAATGTGAAAAGTAGATGAAATTAGCAAGTCATCTTAGTAATTAAGAAAGAGTAATAAAAATACCCTACAGAAAATTGTTAAATTATTCCAGGTTAATAAGAAAGGCACACCTTTTCAATTTTATTTCAAAAATTTTGGAACGAATGTTGCTAGAATTCTTACAGAAATAAACTTGAAAACCCAGTAAACAAATGGCAGAGTATTTGAGAAATGCAGGTGAAAATGTATTCTAAATATCTTTAAAAAAAATAGCAGATTTTTTTTATAAATCTCTAAGTGTCAGAGAAACCACTTCGTGCTATTATGATTTTTTCAGTGGCCTTTGCAGAAGTAGTTATTTGTAATGTTCCTCCAGAACTTTTGGCCTGAAAATCCTGAAACATTTTACAGACTAATTGAATCAAGCTTCAGAGTACTGTAATGCAGTACAGATAGCATTAATCCATTTCATAGATGGAGAAAGTAATTTAGCTGGGATTGCAGTTTGGCCAAGGTCACACACCAATCCTGTGTTAAAACTACAGCTAGTTCTTTGTTCATAATATTATCAATTCTAGGCTGTGACCACTAGACCAGTTAATTAACATTCAATTCCCATATTGTTCTTGATTGATAACGAAGTAAGCAAATATAAATAGGGCTTGACAATTTTCCATGTGGAGTTTGTAATAAGAAATACAAGGGAAAGAAAATGAGTATTAAGTCAAGAAACATTATTTAAGAACATTGAAAACAACAGAGAAAAAAACAATAGGTAAAATTCTTTTTAATAATGTTCTTTCAATGCACAAATCTAGTGCTTACTATGCCAGTCATCATCTCCAGTTAATGAGTTTGACAGTGTCACAGGAGCTATATTTTTTACAGGGAAAAACTTCTTCCGAGCAATTTCAGCAATGAAGCAGATTCAGGAGGCTTGTCTGTCATCACTGTATTTTCATTTTTTACCTATAGTCACAGTTATTGAGGAAACTACAGAGAAAATTCTGGTCTTTAGTTGTATTTGACTTATTCTTCCCATCTTGTAACATCCCAGACCAATAAGCAGGATATGGTAAGATGTGAAGAAAGAAAAGATGTTTACAAATACATCAGCACTGTGTTCCTTCCATTTGTTTATTGAAAGAGGACTGAGCTCCAGATTAGCTATATTAATACACCTGCTATATCTAGAGGCTGATTTAGTAGTAGTAGCTTGGAAACACATACATGTTTAAGGATGTATTTCTGAATACTAGGACTTAAATAAGATATCATTTTTCTCTTTAACCTCCAGGGTACCATGCAAGACATCTATTTACTGAGGCATTAAACACAACAGAAATTTAAGAGGCATGTATTGTGCCCTAAAGGTTGGTTACGAATTGTGCTTTTTTACTCCTACAGATTTTCAGTAATTTCTGGCATTTAATGAGTGGATTGTTTGTTATTTGCATATTATTGTGAATTTGTTTCTATCTGTCTTAATTAATTTTGGTTTTAAGTGATAATTATGCCTGAAGACCATGGAATAGGTACTTGCATCATAAATGGCAAAGAATGCAAGCTGCCAGCTTTGAAATCAGATCTGAACTTCCTCAGAGCTTGGGATGCTTAGATTTTGCTTATTATGAGAAATACATCAGGCTGGGTCTAGTGGACGGTTTGAAATTTCTCAGTGTTTAGGATGGTTCTGATAGGCGGCTTTATATTCCTGCATGTCCAGTTGTAAAAATACAGGTTCAGATATATCACTGAATTGCCTTTCATGCCTTCTATGAACATTTTCTATTCCAGTTGGGCATCTTGTTCTGAAGATGCTTAAAATGTCACCTTTTAAAGAATTTGACATTAACAATTTCAATTAACACTTCCAGTTTCCTGGTATTTGGAATCATGGAATCATTGAATGGTTTGTGTTGGAAGGGACCGTTAAAGACCATCTAGTCTGACCCCCCCTGCCATGGGAAGGAATACCTTCCACTAGACCAGGTTGCTCAAAGCCCTGTCCAACCTGACCTTGAACACTTCCAGTGATGGGGCATCCATATCTTCTCTGGGCAACCTTTTCCAGTGTCTCACGACCCTCACAGTGAAGAACTTATTCCTAATATCTAATCTGAATCTACCCTCTTGCAGTTTAAAATCCTTGTCCCTTAAAGTGTCATTACAGGCCCTGGTACAAAAACCTCTCTCCGTCTTTCTCATAAACCCCTTTTATATATTGAAAGGCTGCAATAAGGTCTCCCTGGAGCCTTCTGTTGAGGCTGAACCACCCCAACTCTCTCAGCCTTTCCTCATAGGAGAGGTGTTCCAGCCCTCTGATCATTTCTGTAGCCCTCCTCTGGACTCAGTCTAACAGGTCCATGCCTTTCTTGTAAGAGGGCCTGTCCTGGTTTTGGCTGGGATAGAGTTAATTTTCTTTCTAGTAGCTGGTATAGTGTTAGGTTTTAGGTTTAGGATGAGAAGAATGTTGATAACACACTGATGTTTTCAGTTTTTGCTAAGTAGTTTTTATACTAAGTCAAGGATTTTTCAGCTTCTTGTGCCCAGCCAGTGAGAAGGCTGGAGGGGCACAAGAAATTGGGAGGCGACACTGGCCAAAGGAATATTCCATACCATATGACATCATGCCCCGTATATACTGGGAGGAGTTGGCTGGGGGTGCAAGGATCACTGCTCAGGAAGTAACTGGACATCTTTTGGCGAGTGGTGAGCAATTGCATTGTGCATCACTTGTCTTGTATATTCCAAACCTTTTATTATTGTTATTATTATCATTATTATTTTCTTCCTTTCTGTTCTATTAAACTGTTCTTATCTCAACCCACGAGTTTTATCTTTTTCCTTCTGATTCTCTCCCCCATCCCACTGGGTGGGGGGGAAGTGAGTGAGTGGCTGCATGGTGCTTAGTTGCTGGCTGGGGTTAAACCATGACAGGGGCCCAGACCTGGATGCAGTACTCCAGGTGGGATCTCACCAGAGCGGAGTAGAGGGGCAGAATCACCTCTCTTGACCTGCTGGCCATGCTTCTTTTTATGCAGTCCAGGATAAGGTTGGCTTTCAGGGCTGTGAGTGCACATTGCTGGCTCATGTCCAGTTTTTCATCCACCAGTAGCCCCAAGTCCTTCTTGGAAGGGCTGCTCTCAATCCCTCCATCTCCCAGTATCTGGTGATACTGGTGGTTGCCCTCATGTAGGTGCAGGACCTTGTACTTGGCCATGTTGAACTTCATGACATCCAGATGTGATGTGTTTTCACAGTGGTGTTTCCAAATGATAACTAAGGGCTGGTTATCAAGGCTGGGGGTACACTGGAAAGTGTAGTGGCAAATTTCTGCAGGAATACTCTGTTGGAATTGCTCTGTTTAAAAACATTTGTTTTTCAGACAACTTCTCCTTGCCAAAACTGGAAATTTGAAACACAAACCATGAAACAAAACTCATTTATGTTCCCAGTATGTTCAGCCATGTTCATCAATATTTGAAGACTGGTCTAAATGTAATAAAAACTGATAAAAGGCAGTTATCTCCTGCCAGTGTAAAGTTATGAACCAATACTTCTGCTCACTCTGCAGGGGACACCCTTTCCCACAACATACCTTCTCTTGCTGGTCTTGTACCTGTTAGGTGTAACAAGTTTTTGTTGGGCATCTTTATGTTCTGTCACAGTCTGAAAAACCTGCAGTGTAAGACTGGCCAGTGAATGCAACCAGCAGGGATTTTTCTGGATGTTTTTCTTCCTTTTGTTCTTGTGATTCTCACCCCCCCCCCCGCCCTCCTT